>NC_141049.1:1190000-1192500 GCF_041138505.1 Cibotium barometz
CATCCGTGGTATTTGATGCTAAGCAGGAGGGTGAGAGCGATGCTGCTCAGAAGAGCCTTATCCGAGCTTATGGCTCTGCCCAGGGCCGACAGTTTGTAGTCCTTTTCGATATGGGTAGTTCTGAAGATGCCATCTCTCCCCAGTTGGCTAATAAATTGAACTGCACTTTAGTCCCATATCATCTGGATGTGGACGGGTTTACACCTGGTCTTCGCACCCACATTTCCCAGAAGGCACAGCAGTTTGCCTTTGAAGTTCAGAAGGCCTCATTTCAACGAGATTTCATCGTCTCACCTTTGTTAGGGTGTGACATGATCTTAGGAATTCAGTGGTTCCGTCAGTATGAGCCTATTCCCAATTGGGGGCAGGACACTTTTACTATTTGTAAAGGTTTTCCTGAGCCTGTCATGATTCGGGGGGATAGAAGCATTCTTGGCATTCCATTGATTTCGCATCTCCAGGCCCGACGAGCTATCCGCAAGGGAGTAGAAGGAGCACTCCTTTATGTTCGTGCTCAAACAGCCCCTCCCTCATTAGTAGCATCCCTTACATCTTCAGTCCCTCAGTTAGCAGACCTCCTATCCAGACACCAGGACATTATCCTTAGGGACGATCTCCCACCCAGTCTCCCACCCTCTCGCCTTGAGGACCATCACATTGATTTGGTCCCTGGATCAGATCCTCCTAGCAGGTTTCCCTATCGTCTTTCCAAGACTTTAGAGGGCGAGTTGGAAAAGCAGTTATCTGAGCTTCTCCGAGCCGGATTCATTCGGCCTTCTTCCTCCCCATTTGCTGCACCTATCCTATTTGTCCAAAAGAAGGACAAGTCTACACGCCTTTGTGTAGACTACAGGGCGTTAAACAAACTCACTATCAAGAATAAGTTTCCTATGCCCAGGATAGAGTACATTTTGGAGCGTTTAGACGGTGCTAAATTTTTCACTAAGATCGACCTCAAGAGTGGTTACCATCAGGTCCGCATTTTTGAAGCTGACATTCCAAAAACAGCTTTCAGGACAGAGCGTGGTCACTACGAGTTCGTAGTCATGCCTTTTGGGCTTACAAATGCACCCGCAACGTTCAATAAGATGATGTCTAGGATTTTCGCAGTCCACATTGGGAAGTGTGTTTTCATATTTCTTGATGACATACTAGTCTTCTCAGCCATTGCGGAGCAGCATGAGAAAGATGTGGAGAAAGTCTTGCAACTTTTGCGAGATAATCAGCTCTACATAAACGCCAAAAAGTCTATATTTGGTGTTAAGGAAGTTCAGTATCTGGGCTACATCATCGGTTCCGATGGGATTAGACTGGACCCCTCAAAGGTTCAAGAGATCTTAGATTGGGATATTCCTAAGACCGCCCAAGAAATCCGTTCATTCGTAGGTCTTTGTCAAGCCTATAGTACCCATGTCCATCAGTTTTCCAACCTTGCAGCACCTCTTACCGACTTGCTCAAGGGGGTGAAGACTCGCAAGCGGAAAGTCTCAGTTACAGGTAAGGCACTTGAGGCATTCCGTGCACTCCAGAAAGCTGCCTCAGAAGCACCTGTATTAAAGTTAGCATCATGGGACGAACCTTTCGAGGTCATCACCGATGCCAGCAATGTAGCCATAGGTGCAGTCCTCCAGCAGGACAATAGACCCGTGGCTTATTACAGCAGAAAGTTGGATGTCGCCGAAAAGAATTATTCGGTATATGACAAAGAGCTTTTGGGTGTGATCACAGCGCTCAAACATTGGAAGCCTTTTCTTTATGGACAGGCTTTCACAGTGAAAACAGACCACCAAGCACTTAAGTGGCTTCAGACTATGCCAAGTGCCCAGTGGAGTGATCGACAGGCCAGGTGGAGTCAAATCTTCCAACAGTTTGGAGGTATGATTGAATACATTATACATCCCTGGTAAGCATAACCCAGTAGCAAATGCTCTCAGTCGAAAGTCCAGCATCCAGGCAGTCCAAGAAGCTACCATTCTCGAAATCACGGGGAAGGACTTGGATAGTATGAAAGACCAATATGTCGACTCCCCTGAGTTTGGTACTCAGTATAGTTTGGCCCTCACTTCTGAGCCTGGCCACTATTCAGTACAGAACGGTTGGTTGTTCTACAAGAACCGTCTCTGTGTTACTCGGGAAAAGCGTTCCGCTCTTCTCCACGATGCCCATGACTCCTTAGTTGGAGGACATAGGGGTATCAACAGTACCCTCGAGAAATTAGAACGGTCCTTTTATTGGCCAAAGATGAGGCGTGATGTCTATGCACATGTACAAGCCTGTAAGATTTGTCAAAAAGTCAAGGTTCCCCATACAAAGAAGGCAGGTTTACTTCAACCTTTGCCTATCCCCGACGGACCTTTCATCGACATATCTATGGACTTTGTAGGGCCTCTACCAACATCCACTGGATCCCGTAACACTCAGTGTTTTACCATTGTGGATCGCTTTAGTAAGTTCTGCATGCTCATCCCATGCAAGCATACGGCCACAGCCGAGGACGTAG
>NC_141049.1:1200000-1307533 GCF_041138505.1 Cibotium barometz
GACGGAGCCGATATAGTTTGTGCCTAGCTTCAACCCTACCCACTGGTTGCAAAACGATTTGGCTTAAGTGCTGTTTTGGGCCTGTTTGGAGCTGTTGGTTTACACAATCGTGTGGACAGCCAAGAAATCAAGGAAACAGTTGGTGACTATTTGGTCCTGGTTGGTGACCAAGAGCTTGGTTTCACTGGAAAGCAACTAGTGGCTACTTTGGCCTTGGTTGGTGAGTCGTGACCGAGGTGATCGAGGGTTTGTTTTCTTTATTGAGCAGTTGGCGATTGCTTTGCTCTGGTTGGTGACCGAGAGCTTGTATTGCTTTGTTTTTCACAGATTTGGATAAATTTGGCGCTGGCAGAGGAGTGGGGCTCCCGGGCACCCGCATCTTGTACAAGAGAATACTATGTTGGTAATAAAGATACCTTGGGAGCGGCTGACCCAACTTTAGCCCCTAGTGCTATGTCATGTGCAAGATTATCTTATGTGGTTTCAAGATGTATATGTTTATGATGCATGTGACAGATGTATTGATTCATGCTCGTGTTGTGATGGATGTTGAATGTATGCTATGATTTGGGCCACTATTTACTATATTCATGTGCCCACTTGTGATATAAAGATCAACAGGAGCTATCACAGAACAAGGTTTTGCTATAAAGTTCAAGGGCTCATACAAAGGACAAGCCAAACGTAAAGCTTGTAGATTGTGTGGAAAAAGCAATCACTTGGAAAAGGATTGTTTTATCCCAAATCCTTGTGGTATATGTGCGAAAAGCAATTCATGAGGGCAAAAGGATGAAAAGACCAGATATACGAGAGATCAGAGCAAAACCACACGGCATGAAATATGTGAGTGAATATCTATATAATGGTGAGTGCAAATATGTACAAGAGCCCTCTGATGTGAGGTGACTCTGAGAAGAAAAGACCAGTGCAGATCAGAGATGATGTCGGAGTTGAAGCACGGTCGATGGCGAAGGCTCGCGTCAATGTGAGGCAAAGCACTCCAAGTGGTGGTCGGTGTCAAAGGCTCGCGTCGGTGGATGCAGAGACACTCCGAGGTGGTAGTGGCAACGGAAGATGAGGTGATGCAAGCTCTGATGACAAGGGTGGTGCTGTACCTGAGGTGGTAGATGAAGTGCAGAGAGGGCCACTGTCCCGAGTGGTGGTGGTGGTGGTGGTGCGAGCTCTGATGACAAGGGTGCTGCAAGACCTGAAGGGTGCAAGCTTTGGTGACACGGGTGCTGCGTACCTGAAGGGTGCAAGCTCTAATGACAAGGGTGCTGCGTACCTAAAGGGTGCTGAAGAGCAGAGAGGGCTGCCGTCCCGAGTGGTTGAAGCTCTGGTGACACGGGTGCTGTGTACCTGAATGGTGGTGAGGAGCAGAGAGGGCTGCCATCCCGAGCAATGCAAGCTCTAGTGACACGGGTGTTGCATACCTGAAGTGAAAAAGGAGCAGAGAGGGCTGCCGTCCCGAGTTGTGCAAGCTCTGATGACACGGGTGCTGCGTACCTGATTGTCACGTGGCATCCCGCACTTGGATGCCACGTATACATTTCTGTACAGAAGGTGCAGGACCTGGGATGGTGAACTGGTCCCATGTGAGCCCAGTCCGGGACGAGTCAGCCAGGGATCCATCTCAGTCATCCGAGGTTAGGTGTGCATTGTCCTGCACATGAGTCCAAGGTCAGGTGTGCACTGTCCTGCACATAAAACAGTGCCAGTCCGCGCTGCGAGTCTCCCTCTGGAATGATGTCAGTTGTTCTGTATGTTTGGTCTGCCACCAGATGTCAGACAACTGTGTAGATGTAGGTATGCATCAGGTTTGGACACGGGGAAGGCTATGGGCCACCCCAAGGGGGCCAAGCAGCCCCAGGACTTGCCCACCAGCCCAAAAAGGGGCTGGGCAGGTTGTCGGCCAGCCCAAGAGGGCTTGGCCAAGCAGCCGACTGGCTTTTGGGCCAGCCCAGCCAGTTGGCTAGCCCATAGGGCAGCCTGGACTGCAGGCGGCCAGTGCCCAGGTGCTGCCCAGCAGTCTGCGCTGGCCTGGAGAGCAGCCCACAGAGGCAGCCAGGACAGTTCAGCAGTCCAGTGTGAACACGTGGGCATTTTCAGCATTAAATGATATTAAAACAGGTCGTGGAGGGAAAGTTAACCAGCCGACTGCTCCTGATGGGATAGTATAAATAGTGGAGGCCACAATCCCATTCACCATCTCATTATTCACCAAGAGCTCAAGCAAATCAAGGGCTAGACAAGCCAAGGGAATTGCTAAGCAAAGGGGTGGAGAACTGAAGGTCAAGGGCAGGGATTTTCCAGCCAAGAAAAGGTCCAAGATTGCTGTATTTTCTTTCAGATTTCTCATCATTCTAATAAAGCAAATACACCATCCGTGGTGGGGGCCCTACAGAGCGTAATTGGGACCCAATACTGTGTCCTCTCCACCTCTGCCTCTCTCTCTCTATTTTCTGCACATCTCCTTTCAGTTTGTGCGTTAATTTCCGTCGCAAAAAGAGTGCTGAATTCTGAGTATTGAAGTTACCGATCCTTCTCCGAAGCTTCCACATATTGTGATGTCAATGGTGAAGCTAAGCAGAGAGTGGGCTGCCATCCCGATGGTATGATGTAGCAGAGAGTGGTCAGCTATCCCAATGGTGAAAGCCAAGGCAAAAACGCTGATATGGTCTATGTATAGCAGAGGGGGCTGCTGTCCCATGGGCTGTGGTAAAACACAGATGATATGCCGATGTAACCACTGACGTGAGCCCTAATGAAAGCGCTGATGTAAGCCCTGATGTAAGGCTGAAGATAAACGCTGATGTGAGCCCAGATGTAAGCAATGATGTAAGGCTGAAGATAAACTCTGATGTCAGCCCAGATGTAAGCGTTGATGACAGGCTGAAAACGCTGATGTAAGCCTGATGTGAAATGCTGATGTAAGACTGAAGTGAAACGCTGATGTAAGCCTGATGTGAAACGCTGAAGTCAACCTGATGTAGGCGGCCTGTACCAGCAGATGTAAAACACAGATGATAGCAAAGAGGGCTGCTGTCCTACGGTGGCCTGTAGCAGAGGGGGCTGCTGTCTCAGGTAGTGGTACCACATATGAAAATGAAGTGGTACATGAATGATGAAAGATAGGAAAGGCTATATATACTAAGGGGGGGTGCTTGTCGGTCAGCCTAAAAGGTGTAGGCCAGCAGCCAAGACAAAAAAACCCCAAATAAATCATAAAATACCCTTTTTAGGGCTGGGAAAAATATTGTTTTCTCACACCCCCTCTCAAGCCAAAAAGGGGACCATGAGAGAAGATGAGAAAGAAAAAAATGGATGCCAAGGTCCCACACAAACACAATGGCAGAAGGAATGTATCCCCTTCTGGAAACAAAATCTGATAAAGTCAGAGAGGACGATCGTGATGGCAAAGGTGGTGAGGATGAGTGGGTGTACATGGGTTGATCGTCTCCCAAAGTAAGATCTTGAACAGGACTCTCCACTGAGTAAGAAGTCCCATTCCCTGTGTGGTCCAGATCAGAGTTTGGAGAATCAACTTCTGGTGAAAGAAATTGGTCCTCCGAGAGTGCGGATAGACGATCCATGCTGTGTGCTCTCGAGGTCTTCAATCCCTTTGCTCACAATAGCTCTAATACCATGTCAAGGCAAAAGGACGAAAGGACCAATTGTACGAGCGATCAAGGCAAAACCACATAGCATGAAATATGTGAGTGAATATATATATAATGGTGAGTGCAAATATGTACAAGATCCCTCTGATGTGAGGTGACTGAGAAGAAAAGACCACTGCAGAAGCAAAGATGATGTCGGAGCTGAAGCACGGTCGATGACGAAGGCTCGCATCGATGTGAGGCAGAGCACTTCGAGTGGTGATTGTGTCGAAGGCTCGCGTCGGTGGATGCAGAGGCACTCCGAGGTGGTAGTGGCAACAGAAGTGTAACACGCGAAAGCTCTGGGGGTCTTCTTTCAGCCCTAAACACTACTGGAAACATGCTGATGCAAAACGCAGACATGAAGAGAGAGTAGAGAGAGAGAGAGACATGCTGGAAATTCAGTATATTCTGATGGTACAAAAAGGTACCTACAAATCTACAGCCCTTGGCTGTCTTCTTGAAAAGGTGATCATCACCAAAACAATCCCTAACTATGACCCATCCCTTAAAGGAATGAATCAACAACACTATGAGCATCCTATACCTTATATAGACCTTTGGACTCCTTGAAGAACTGGCCGACCAGCAATCGGCCAGCAGTCTTGGCTTTTAGTCAATAAAACGCAACGCCCCTTGAACTGGTCCAGCCGCCTCTATTTTGGTCTACCCACCTCTGTTTGGTCCAGCCGCCTCTGTTTTGTCCAGCCGCCCACTTTTGTAAGTGGCCGACAGCACCATCTTCTCCAAGCCTTCCATCTCTTCCAAGTCCACACTACCAATAGCACTCTGTGCTCCAAGTTCTAGTTCTGATACTCTTTTTCTAGCTGCCTCTTCTGGACCAGCATCTAAGAATGTCCATGTCATTTTATGCACATGACATCCCCCTCTGCTAAACTTGATGACGGGATTCCAACCTGTTCTTGGATGACTGTCATCATCTCACTCAAATCCCGGAGTCCCTCTGTCATCCATCCATCCCTGGCAACCCTTTTCTTTGAAAACCCGGCCCGGTCTCAAAAACCACTCTGTCTCTGAATAAGATCTATGCATCTGTTCCATCTAGTCCCCGATCCGTTCCTGCCTTGACTCTGAATACTGTCTTGGTCTTCATTCCTGAGAAATGAGTCTAGCACTCTCACATCACCCCTTGGAGGATAATCCTCCCTTGGAACCGTTGCCCGAGAACCTATCTGGCTCACAGGACTGCCATCCCCTCTGGCTTTGTGGAACACCACCAACAAACCTCCTGGGAGCTCTTCCCGATTCTGTGCTCCTTGCCTTGGGCTTCGTATCCGTGTACTTTCCTGTACCTTCGACTTGAGCGTGATGCTCTGATACGAATGTAACACGCGAAAGCTCTAGGGGTCTTCTTTCTATTAGAAGTCATCTCCTGTCTTAATCAGACACACCAGGGCCTCTGTTGTGGGTGTGCCCGCCCTGTATAGGTGTTTTATCATTTTTCCTAACTCCCCGTATTTTTTCCCCATTTTTCCTTGGTGTGGGTGGATGCCACATGCTGGCAGGAGCCTCTGATGCTAGCCGACTGCACTCATGTGTTCCTGAAGACTGGCCAACTTGATCACAGGAGGTCGTGGTGTTTTTCTGTTGGCCGACTGGCTTTGCCCAGTCGTGGAGGGCTGGTGGCACTTCATGCGCTGGCCGACTGCATCCATGGGCCATATAAATAGGCCCCATTATCCCCACTTTGTACTCATTCAGTTTTTCTCGGGATCTTGTGTATAGAGAAGAGTTTGGTGGACAGCAAGCTGTGAATGCATTCATTACTTGCTCTTGTGGTCTCAAGTTTGGTTATCATTTCCGTTGCGTATTTTGACATGGTATCAAAGCCCTAGGCTCTTGATAGATCTTGGGAGTTTTCTGAGCAAGAGGGGGATAGTTAAGTTGCTAATTGGTGGACTGTTTTGGATTGTTCGAGAAGAGAAGTTGCAAGAGGAAGGCTGGCTAAGGTGCTGGACAGCCACTTGCAGGTTTAGTTTTTTTTTCCCACCCACCCACCCTTTTTCAGTTACATCCCCGCGATGGCAGATTTGTTAGAGATGGCTGAGAAGCACGTGAAGATCCCGACTCTCCCCACGTTCCCAATGGACCGTCAGTTGGACGGGAACAATTACGGCATCTGGAAGGTTATGATGGAGTCTCTGCTGGAGTCATATGAGCTTGCTGATTTCATCGTCATCGGGGTTCCACGGCCGGATGCAGAGGAAGGGGAGTTACTGTCGATGAAGAAGGACCGAGAGGCACAGGCACATATGTGGGATCGTGTCAACGCCAGGTCCGGTCATTTATTTTCCTCAATTGCACACCACAAGTGATCAATCACGTAAAGCACATGACGCTGGCCAGAGGCATATGGCAGCACTTGGCTTCTCTTTACAACAGGGTATCACCCATGAAGAGAATCTCCTTGGAAGTGCAGATGCGGGTTATGAACCCTACAAAGTCATCGACGATGCGGGAGCACATTAACAAGCTGTAGGCCCTTCAGCAGGAAGTCCTCCAGGCTGGGAAGGAGATATCATCTAAAGACATGGCCACAATGTATTAACATGGTTCTTAAGGTCTCAGCACCCACACTCTTCAAGGGCAAGCGTGGCATTACTTTGCTGTCCCACTTGCCTGCTCAGTATTCTGCTTTCTACTCCTCTTTGATTACGAGTGGTAGGCTCAGCACCATTACCTAGGAGGAGCTTGTGCCAATGGTCTTGGACCAGGAGGAACGTTTCACGAACCCTCCTCACAGCGGAGGTTCAGAGGCCTTAACTGGCCAATGGTCGAAAGGCCGGAATAACAAGGGCAAAGGGAAGGCTTCACCGGAGAAGCCTTCTGAGAAGAAGCCTGACTCAGAACGAGAGAAGCTGAAGGCCGAACGATCCTGCAATGATTGTGGCGATAAAGGCCACTATTGGAGGAAGTGTCCTAAGCGGACTGGGAAGAGTGCTGATTCTTCAACCTCAGCTGCAAAGACTCCTGCATTTGTGCACTTAGAGATGATGGACTCCGATGCTTCATCATCTTCGAGCGAGGAGGCAGTTGGCTTCACCGCGAAGGATACCCGGGAGTGGATTCTTGATAGTGGTGCTTCCACACACATGCTTCCACGCACATGACTCCATCCCGATGTGCTGTGACACGTCCATGTAGGGAAAATCTTCTCTGTGATCAATTCACATGAATTCAGAGACAAGGACATGCAAGCAGAGATGTATAAACTGTACATGGGCTTGATATGCTAGTACTCTGTAAATAGGAGTTCAAATATAGTGTGATTTCAATTATAAAGTGATACACTGGCATGGTTGATTTCTTTTGGGGTATACAGGGCATTTAGAGATGGGCCTTGAATGTGTGGGCGTCCCCAAGCATGAGCGGGCATCGTGGATTGTGATAGAAGTATGTGGAGCATGGGAAATAAAAGATTATTGATATGGCCGATGTATCTTTGAGAAATGGTGTGAATTCAAGGCGTGAGGGTGGCCATCTTTAGGCCTTAGGGAAAATAAAGAATAAAAATAGGATAAATAACGTGGCCAGCTGTAGGTGAGCGTGGAGCTTTGAAGGACTGCCAGCTCGAAGGTCTGGAAGGATGGCGAAGCATGGAGGTGGCGGATGAGGCGTGCAGCAGCAGGTATACACGGGTAGCCGCTCGTGGAAACAAGGGCTTGGGGAGGGGTTCTACTGACGGGGGGCGCTACAGCTGCTGCAGAGAAAAAAGAGGTGTGGAGAGTGGCCGCCAAGGGTAGATGAGTCACCATGCTGAGGTGCTGAAGATGCAGCATACGTTGGTGAATATGCAGGTGCCCTGGTCATAGAGAGGCTCTGGGAAGATCGTGCAGGCGCAAGGTGCAAGAAGAAGAGCTCACGACTGAAGGATGCTGCAGAAGCAGGTCTCATTGGTGGAACCATGGATGCTGTGGGGTGGAGCAAGTAGGCGTGTGAAGAGCAACGCAGCTGCTGATAGAGGTGGTGGCCGCCTTGTATAGCAAGGAACTGACTGGTGATAAAGGCGGGAACTGGTAGAGAGCCGGAAAGGCTGGTAAAGGAAGCAGCCGCCTCGTGGAAGAAAGGCGCTAAGGGAAGCGTGAGGCGCAGCTGGTGTGGGCTGGTAACACTGCAGGAAAAAAGGAAGGCCTGAGTTTTGGGTCATTGTTTTCTTCTCCCGCGTGCAGGCGCTTCGATTTCAAGCGATGCAGGCAAATTCGACCTACTACGATGGCGAGGCGCTCTCCCCTCCTTTCTGTGCAAACCCCACTGTTTTCTGAAGCTAAAGAGCTTTCCTTCTGCGCATCTCTGCTCCGAGAAATGATGCCCTCCCTCTGAATTTTTGCATGGCGATTGCGATTCCAAATTAGGGCTATCTCGATTCACACAGAAGCTGTAATTTTTCATATGTTTTCTCCATACAGCTTGCTGGCTATGGCAATTTAAGGTTAGCGCGACTGACACAGAAGCTTTCATTAGAAATACAGTCTTTTCCAAGAGTACAAGCTTTGCTCTGCAGGAGGTCCTACACTTAGAAGAAAAAGTCTTGGGAAGACAGCCAACATAGAAGTGGTTGTGTGTTCCTACTCGCAGAACCAGCTTCATGCAGGCTACATAGTCTACAGATGCTTGCCATATCCAGCTAGTTTGGGCTGTACTATGGAAGAGAAGGGGTGATAAGCATTTCTATGGTGTGATTCTGCTGACGATAACGAGGAGAGATTTGTGAGCCATTTGAGGCTGTCTTTTCTGTGGATTTGTGGATCAAAAGAGTGGGTCATAATGTTATCAACCATGGATTTTGGTTTGTGCCATGATACCTATGATGGTTTTTGGTGTAACTCATATGTCTTGCTGAGATTAGTATGTAAATATGATGGTTCCAGCCTCTGCTGGTGATTTCCCTTGAAGAGTTATATGTTCTGTTTCCTTGGCGGGATTTGGAAGCTACTCTCACAGCCAGAAGTCTCGCACTTTCCCGGCTAGACCGCTCACGTCACGACACCGTGATTTTTTTTTGGATCTGAAACGACAGTCAAGTCGCATTTTTATTGGCGACAACTCCACTATTCCGATACACAGTGAGGGCCGAATGGAGATTATTCCGGACGGCAAGGGGGGCAAGCATGCTTCCCGTGTTCTTTATGTTCCTGCTCTAGGTTTTCATCTTCTGTCAGTGCCTGAAGTATGCAAGACTGGCTTTCGGGTGGAATTTGAGGAGCATTCAGTTGCTCTACGGGACCGTGAGACTGGCCAGGTTGTTTGGGAAGGCGGTGTGGAGAATGGTATCTACAAGCTCTCTGCACTATCCTCGTTGACAGGTTCTCAAGTCGGAGATTTAAGGCACTTTTGTTTTGGCCACTTAAATGTGGATGCACTGCAGCGAGCTTTTCGAGACCAGATGGTGGTTGGCTTGCCAGATGTTGGCAGTAGGCAAGGACGTTGCAATTCTTGCATACGTGGTAAGCAGCACAAGGAATCCTTTCCGAAGCAGGCTTCCAGGCGGGCTTCGAAACCGTTGGAGTTAATTCACGCCGACTTGTGTGGACCTCAGCAGACACCATCATTGGGAGGATCTCTCTATTTTATGTTGCTTGTTAAAGACTTTACCAGATTCACGTGGGTCTACTTTCTTTCACAGAAGGACCAAGCTTTTGCACGGTTCAAGGATTCGCACGTGATGGTGGAGAAAGAGTCTGGATTGCAAGTAAAGACTCTCCGGGTTGACAAAGGAGGTGAATTCTCCTCGACTGTATTTCTTAGATTTTGTGCAAACCATGGCATCAAGAGGGAACTGGCCAATACAGGATCGCCTTCGGAGAATGGAGTTGTAGAACGCAAGAACATGCTGGAGCATCCCATACCCTCAACCGATCTCCGACGACTTCAATACCTAACATGACTCCGTTTTAGGCATACTTTGGCAGGAAACCTGATATCTCGCACTTCCGTGTTTTTGGGAGTGATGCGTATGTTCATATTCCGAAGAAGCAGAGGGGGAAGCTTGACTCCAAGTCCCGCAAGCTTATATTTGTGGGGTATAATTCTCTTTCCAAGGGATACAAATTGTATGATCCAGACAGGAATGAGATTGTTGTCAGTCGGGATGTGGTCTTTGATGAGCATGTTCCAGTATCCACTGTCGAGGAGCCGCCACTTCTTGGAGATCCAAAGGAGTCTGATGATGATTCCCAAACCGTTGCTCCAGTTGATCACCCTCAGTCAACACAGGAGGTTGAGCCCGCAGCTGGAGTAGAGCCCCCGCAACAGCAAGAGGCTCCACGATCTGTTCGAGTACCCAGGTGGTTGTTGGACACCCTTCGGGAGTCAAGTGTCACAGAGTTACCCTCCGAGTGGACCACAGAGGACGGTCCTCGAAGATCACACAAAGTCCGAGACAAAAGCAATACAACGGAGCTTCTTCAAGTAAACTATGCTCTGATGTCTCGTATTATGCAGGACAAGGAGCCCACTTCCGTCAAGGAAGCCCTTTCACAGGATATTTGGAGGAAAGCCATGCAGGTGGAACTTGATGCCATCGAGAAGAAGAACACATGGGAGTTGGTACCGAGGCCGTCGAAACGGTCAGTCATTGATGTCAAATGGGTCTTTGAGACCAAATATGCGTCAGATGGGTCGGTGGACAAACACAAAGCTAGACTTGTGGCTAAAGGTTATGCTCAGCGGCCAGGCATCGACTACGAGGATACCTTGCACCAACAGCACGGATGTCCACAATTCGGACCGTTCTTGCCCTTGCTTCGGCCTCTGTATCAAATGGATGTCAAATCTGCGTTCCTTAATGGTGACCTGCAGGAGGAGGTATATGTTGAGCAGCCTCCATGCTTTGTTGTTCCAGGATCAGAAGGGAAGGTTAACAAGTTACGTAAGGCCTTGTATGGTCTTAAGCAGGCTCCCAGGGCTTGGAATCAGAAGATTGATTCCTTCTTTGTTCGGACTGGATTTCAGAGATCGATTGCAGATCCTAACCTGTATCTCTTTCGGGAACGCGGCATGGTTACGATTATCATCCTTTATGTGGATGATCTCATTCTCACCACCGGCAGTCATGTGGAGCACATTGGTGTGACGAAGGCTGCCTTGTCAAAGAAGTTTGAGATGACCGACTTAGGCTTACTCCACTTCTTTTTGGGATTGGAGATCTGGCAGACCCAGAGGGGGTTTTTTTGTCTCTCAACAGCGGTATGTTCATGAGTTGCTTGATGCCTTTGGGATGGAGAACTGCAAGCCTATTACTTCACCGATGAACCCAAACACAAAGTTAACCATTAATGATCCTTGTGAGCCAGTCGATGCCTCGCAGTATCGGAAGTTGGTTGGTTCATTGATCTGGTTGCTGAACACCAGATTGGACTTAAACTTCTCCGTGGGACTGTTGAGCTCTTTTATGCAGACACCATTGAAGTCTCATTGGGACACAGGATTGCGGATCTTGCGGTATCTGCAGAGTACGAAGGATCTAGGACTCTTTTACACAGGAGGGGATGGAGTCAGACTCCAAGGTTGGAGTGACTCAGATTGGGGAGGAGATCCAGACACGAGGAGATCTACTTCAGGATACAGTTTTACCCTTGGCTCAAGAGCAGTTTCTTGGAACAATAAGCAGCAGCCAACTATTGCCCTATCTTCAACAGTGGCAAAGTACCGGGCTGCTTGTGGTGCTGCTTGCGAGGTTGTGTGGTTGCGGAGGCTGCTAGGCGAGATTGGGTTTCCACAGAAGGAGCCCACAATCATCCAGTGCGATAACCAGAGTTGTATAGCTATTGCTCGGAACCCGGTCTTCCATGCCCGGACCAAGCACATAGAGATACAGTATCACTTTGTACGTGAGAAGATCTTGGCTGGTGACATCTTGCTCCTTTATTGTTCGACGGAGGACAATGCGGCAGACCTCTTCACGAAGTCTCTACCTCAGGCTACGCTCAGGCAGCACTCCAGCTCCCTTGGGTTGATTTCACAGCCAAGAGCTGAGAGGGGGTGTTAGAAGTCATCTCCTGTCTTAATCAGACACCAGGGCCTCTGTTGTGGGTGCGCCCGCCCTGTATAGGTGTCTTATCATTTTTCCTCACTCCCTGTATTTTTTCCCCATTTTTCCTTGGTGTGGGTGGATGCCACAAACTAGCAGGAGCCTCTGATGCTGGCCAACTGCACTCATGTGTTCCTGAAGACAGGCCAACTTGATCAAAGGAGATCGTGGTGTTTTTCTACTGGCCGATTGGCTTTGCCCAGTCGTGGAGGGCTGGTGGCACTTCATGCGCTGGCCGACTGAATCCATGGGGCCATATAAATAGGCCCCATGATCCCCACTTTGTACTCATTCAGTTTTTCTCGGGATCTTGTGTATAGAGAAGAGTTTACACGCCTATCTCTCTGTCTTTCTTTTGCTGTCTATTTTCTGCACTCTACTTGCTCTTGTGGTCTCAAGTTTGGTTATCATTTCCGCTGCGTATTTTGACACTTTCAGCCCTAAACACTACTAGAAACGTGCTAATGCAAAACGCAAACATGAAGAGAGAGGAGAGAGAGAGAGAGAGAGAGAGAGAGAGATGCTAGAAATTCAGTATATTCTGATGGTACAAAAAGGTACCTACAAATCTACAGCCCTTGGCTGTCTTCTTGAAAAGGTGAACATCACCAAAACAGCCCCTAACTATGACCCATCCCTTAAAGGAATGAATCAACAACACTATGAGCATCCTATACCTTATATAGGCCATTGGACTCCTTGAAGAATTGGCCGACCAGCAGTCGGCCAGCAGTCTTGGCTTTTAGTCAATAAAACGCAACGCCCCTTGAATTGGTCCAGCCGCCTCTGTTTTGGTCCAGCCGCCTCTGTTTGGTCCAGCCGCCCACTTCTGTAAGTGGCCGACAGCACCATCTTCTCCAAGCCTTCCATCTCTACCAAGTCCACACTGCCAATAGCACTCTGTGCTCCTAGTTCTAGTTCTGATACTCTTTTTCTGGCTGCCTCTACTGGACCAGCATCTAAGAATGTCCATGTCATTTTATGCACATGACAGGAAGATGAGGTGATGCAGGCTCTGATGACAAGGGTGTTGCTATACCTAAGGTGGTAGATGAAGAGCAAAGAGGGCCGCCGTCCCGAGTGGTGGTGGTGGTGGCGCGAGCTCTGATGAGAAGGGTGCTGCAAGACCTGAAGGGTGCAGGCTCTAATGACAAGGGTGTTGCGTACCTAAAGGGTGCTGAAGAGCAGAGGGGGCTGCCGTCCTAAGTGGTGCGAGCTCTGGTGACACGGGTGTTGCGTACCTAAATGGTGGTGAGGAACAGAGAGGGCTGCCGTCCCGAGTGGTGCAAGCTCTGGTGACACACGTGCTGCGTACCTAAAGTGGAAAAGGAGCAGAGAGAGCTGCCGTCCTGATGGTATGATGTAGTAGAGAGTGGGCTGCTGTCCCGATGGTGAGAGCTGAGGCAAAAACGCTGATATGGGACTCTATATATAGCAGAGAGGGCTGCTGTCCCATGGGCTATGGTAAAACACAGATGATATGCTGATGTAAGCATTGATGTGAGCACTAATGTAAGGCTGAAGATAATGTCAGCCCAGATGTAAGGCTGAAGATAAACTCTGATGTCAGCCCGGATGTAAGCATTGATGACAGGCTGAAAACGCTGATGTAAGCCCAATGTGAAACGCTGATGTAAGCCTGATGTGAAACGCTGAAGTCAACCTGATGTAGGCGGCCTGAACCAACAGATGATAGCAGAGAGAGGTGCTGTCCCACGGTGGCCTGTAGCAGAGGGGGTTGCTGTCCCACGATGGCCTGTAGCAGAGGGGGCTGATGTCCCGGGTAGTGGCCATATGGTACCAGATATGACAATGAAGCGGTACATGAATGATGAAAGATAGGCAAGGCTATATATACTGAGAGGGAGGTGCTGGTCGGTCAGCCTAAAAGGTGTAGGCCAGCAGCCAAGACAAAAGACCCCAAATAAATCATAAAATACCCAAAAAAAATACCCTTTTAGGGCTGGGAAAAATATTATTTTCTCACACAATCATCTTGAAAAAGATTGCTATTCAAATAAAAACACTGCTAATATTGTCGAAGAGCCTTTCATACAAGAGGCCGCAGTTGTATTGATGAATGGGCTTTTTAAGTCCACTTAATGTGTTGTCTTCTTTTGCGTGACCTGATCTCTTGTATGTCCTCACCCTTGGGACCCCATAACTCACATGTGAAACTAGAGCCATGTGATTTATCCTTGACCAAGAAAACTCGCATGAGAAACCAGATTTATCCTTGTCATAATATGAGGCAATCCCTTGAGGGAGGGTTTGTTGGGATCAAGGTATTGCATGTGTGTGTGTATGAACCACCTCCTAGAGAGTGGCAATGTGTAAGTGTCTTGTCTGTGTGAACCACCTCTTAGAGGGGTATCAAATAATATCTAGATATTTGTGTGTGCCTGACATAAGCAGTGATGTCACTCTGGTAACCTATAAAGGTGCATGTACTTCATTGAAGAAATCAAGCAAACTATCACATCATTGAGTTGTGTACTCACTCTCTCTCTCTAAGAGCTTTGTTCTCGTTATTCTCTCTCTATCTTTTTGAACACACTCCTAGGTCATGAAGATCTTTCAACCTCCATAGCTTAGGACATTCAACACATAGTCAAGATTGGAAATTGTGGTTAGGATTGATATCTCGTCAGCACACAGACTTGCCCGCCCTCACTGCTGGGGCAGCTCGGGCAGACCCTCAACAGCCTCCGGGGTCAGATTGCAGACTCCTAGACCCAGCCCTCAAAGCCAATCCTTGTCCCGAAGTTAAAGATCCGTTTTGCCGACTTCCCTTACCTACATTGTTCTATCAACCAGAGGTTGTTCACCTTGGAGAAGCATCGCTTGAAAAGGTCAACTATGGACTCGAGATCTTGAATAAGTTAAGGATGAATCCAAAGAGATCTGTCCAATTGGCTTCACTCCTTTAACAATGAACTCTTACGATTTAGAGAGCTAGACAAATATCAGGTGCATGTATGGATTAAAATAGCACCAAAGTCCTATAGAGCATGAGGGATGCTCGTAAGTCGTTGTGTTCAGCATGCCTTGTGTGGATCAGGATCTAGACTAGCCCTAGTCTCCCTATTGCTTTCCTTGTGCTTTGGATGCAAGACGATTGTGGGTGGGAATCATATCACGCCATCTCTTCTATGCAACCTTCTCAGCGAGCCTCCTCAACATGAGCCAGTCGCTCCTCCTCAACCCAAGCCACTGGAGATGCAATGCAACAGAACACAACCCATTGAAGATGCAAGGCAACAGAACAATGCCTAAGCATGACTCCAAAGATTTAAGCATGGCTCCTTTTGTAGAGAGTCGGCCTCTGTCCAATCTTCAGAGGGAGTCTCACCATGAGCACATTTCTACACGTTTCTGCAAATACCCACCTTCAAAGTGTTTTCTTAAAGAGACCCCAAATCCCCTCTCCTTGAAAGAGGAGACCTCACCACCCAAATAATGTCTTCTCCTTTGAAGCATAGTGGGTCAGCTGCATGCTTAGTTTGATTTTTGCTTCTCGCTCTTGTCTTGTAAATGCTTATTCATTTTGTTTCAGATATCAAAGACCGATCTCTTGGGCATACAGCCTGTCTTCTTAGCTCATATGGCAGGTGAAGCCAGCAATAGGATCCAAGCAAGGTTGGCAATGCAAAGCCCACCCACTCCCCTTCGGTAGGACAGTTCAGGCCCATTAATTCACACGATGGGAATTGAAAAACACTGCTTTATTACTGACTTTGGTGAAAAGAGTGAGAAAAAAAGTGAAGGTACCTGCAAGACAAACGGTCCGGCGAGCTCGGTTGCGTGGAGAGCGTGGAACTGAGGAGGTAGCGCGGCAGCGCCCATAGAATTGAGATCGGCCACGAGAAAACGAGAAAAACAGCTCTCAGCCTGCTGCGACAGGGGGAGCTGGAGGAAGCCCGCCCGGGATGCCACCAAGCTATCGACACAGGCAGCGAGCCACTGAGGGACGGGCTTTACTCCGCGGTTTTGTAACAAGGACCCCAATGTAGCATTCTGCGAAGCCATAGGGGGAACGGCTGGAGCAGAAGAAGAAGCCTCCACCCGAAACGGTATAGATGAAAACATCCGACCAGAAGCATCGTTACTGCTGCTAGGGTTTGCAGGAGGCCATGAAAACGGCGTGTTACTAGTACCGATGTTGCTGTTAAGGTTCAGTGTAGACGTAAACGGCCGATTTAAGAGATCGCTGTTAGCGTTAGGGTTTGCAGAAAGCTCGTCCCGAGTAGCTGCATCGCTAGAGCTTCGAAGGACGGGGGAGTCCAGCACCTGCACATCGTCGTCGTCGTCGTCGTCTTCGATATCGATGCGGGAGGCGGCCGATGAAGCTGCCGCGTGGCCAAGGCCTTCTGAAGAGGAGTCACTTGCTCGGAGCACGCGCCTGCGACGAGGAGCCATTTCAGTTTCCCGCTATACGCAACGTCCTTTAAGATTTGGAGGTTTACACTCTGCACGTTTCAAACCCTCCCTGCCTGAAATGGGTACGCGGGAAAAAAAAGGAAAAAAAAGACTATGAATTGGGCCACTTGATCGTCTCAAACAAGCTACTGTCAACAATTTGCACCATTATTTAGTGGTTGAAGATGTGAAACGGAAGATTTCAGTGTGTCTCATTTTCTGACTAGCTGTCCCTAAACCCCCTAATTCCCAATCAACTTTCTCCTTGAATCTCCCAAGGATGAAAAAAGTGTGTGCATTTTACATGGCCATGGTATGAACAGCATGTTCCTCGAACCGCTGTTGTCGTTAGAGTTCATAGGCAAGGACAAGGCGTTGGGGTTTGTACAGGGAAACGATGGCTCTCTATTGTAGATCACTATTAGGGTTTGTAAAAAGCTTGTCCCAAGTAATGCCATCTCTGGTCAACATTGTCGTCTTCTTTGATTTTTTCGATATGCTAGCGGCAAAGCCGATGAAGTTGATGCCCGGCCAAGGCCTTCAAGGAGCATGCGGCAAGGAGGAGGAGGAGCCATGTCAATTTCCCACTATCCTTCAAGATTTGTGTAAAACCTTCCTCCTCAAGTTTATCTTAGTGATAGCACACTTGCCACCTCAAAGGAAGGTATAGGGTTCGAATCTACCCACTCCCATGATGGCATATCATCACATTTTTTATTTTTTTTTAAGGATCTATGTAAAAGAGGGAAATGTTGGGCTGCCAACCTCTAGGATCTGAAATGTTGAGTTGGTGGTGGCAAGCTATTACACACTTGTTGGCTAGAAAGGTCCAAAATCTCCTTGATCTCTAATCGATCTAGCTTGACTTCCGCTATGGCTTTATATAATTTTCCCATGCCATAGATAAGTTGGACATATTGGCATTTAATGTAGGAGATAACTCAGACATTCCAATAATTTAATGTAACTTGGGTGAGCCTTCCATAATTGTGCCAGAATCGACACAATTGGGTTTTTGCTTTGTAACTTGGCCAATTCAATCAGCATGACATCAGCAACATCTCTTGGGAAAGTGACACCATTGCACGCATTCATTGCAACTGCAACTTACACGACCCAATTAACTAGGCTATGGGAAAACATTGCCACATACTATGTTGAGGGTTTCCAAGAGCGAGAGTTGGTGATGGGTGGAAAGCAATAGAGTTTCATTGCCGGGGGTAATGCCCACCGGCAATGCCATGGCACCACTCAAGCACTAGTGATTGTAGAAACTCCCATATTTTGCGGTGACAATGAATTGGGCCACCTAGATTCTATTGATGCTCAGTGAACACTATGAACACTATGAGTTGGGCCACTCCTACCCAGATTCTATTGATGCTCTGAGAAAAATATGAGCTGGGCCACTCCTACCCAGATTATATTGATGCTTTGAGAACAGTATGAGCACTATGTGATGGACCACTCCTACCCATATTCTATTGATGGTCAATGAACACTATGAGTTGGGCCACTCCTACCTTGTTGTTGTTAGCTCGATCATCTCGAAATCTTGAACACATCATTGTTAGTTGCTATAGTTTCCAAGATTATGTGGGTGAAAAGATGTGTAAAGACATGGCTAAAAAATTTATGTGTCTCATTTCGGGATCGCCCCAAATGGGCATGCAATCTTTCCACCCTTGCAATGTGTAACACTCGTAATTCACCAATCAACTTTTGCCCTAAATCTCTCTTCAAAAAAAAAAGTGTGTTCCATGCTCTAGGGTACCTTGGTGTAAAAGGTATGTACCTTCTTAGAAGTTGTTAGAAATAACCCGCTCTCCAAAGAGAGTGCATCAAATGATGCTCAACCGTGTGTCTCATCAAGGTAAGCAAGCCCCCATAGGCATGTAGAATCTAGTACAAGCAACAAGATATCCAACATGAGACACGACTTGCCTAACTCTAAGCTAGCCACCCTTTGGAGAAGGTATCTCTAACCTTTTAGTCCATCATTTCCTCTAGCTATGCTGGGTAAGTCAATTGACTTACTAGACAAGTTTTTACACAAAAACCCTCTCTGAGTGATAAACGTCCTCACCAAGGCATTGCTTAGACTAACATTGTTTGATTGTATTTTGACATTGAGCTCAACGGTAGCGGCATTGTCAAAAGTGAGCTTCAACTCCCCCATGCACCAGCGGACCCCTCCATCATCGTGTATCGTCATGCACTAGTGGCAAATATCCTGGATTAGATATCTCAATTCAAGATGTGGGAGAGTGAACATTTGTTTCCACACGTCCTCTTCTTCTCTCATTGCCACTGCTTCGCGCTGTCCTGTGGTGCGCGCTTCTGCTATGGCTTTTATTAAGCGTGTGATATGCGGGGTGCCTAAGCTATGCCGCGCCCGCTTATGTGCGGTGCATGAACCGGCTTATGCTTGGCTAGCGCACCTGAGTGATGCGCTGCACGCACCCTTATGTGTGCGCTATAAGCCTTAGCTAGCCTATGCCTCTCCTTATGCGACCATCTGCTCTAGCCTCGGCGCCTTTACGGATGGCTGCCTTATGCTGCGCTCGCTGGCCTCCCGCGCGTGTGCTCCACCCTTAGTGGTTGTTGGGGCTCTTTTTTGTTTTGTTTTTTTATTTGGGGTAATATTATTTATATGTTTATACGTTGATTGCTATATATCATTTGTAATGGTAGTTGCACCGATGATTGCATGGGTTTCTACATTGAGGATTGCACTCCCAATGAGCAATCTTGAAGTAGTGACAATGAAGATGTAGGCTTTGATTCTTAAGTTTATGATGACCAAGGTGATGTAGATCATGTTTATGACCCTCAAGAGCATATGGAAGATGTAGACTTTGATGACTATGCCTATGATGAGTATGCTAGTTGTGATTCTTCTCACGAGGTCACTTACAATAATGAGGATTAGGTCAATGAAAGTGAAGACGAATCTCAACTCAACACCTATGAGGGTAAAAATGGTAGTGATCTTGTGGACGCATGTGATGAGGATGACGATGAAGAGGACAACGATGGTTTTGATGCAAAGCAAGCGAGAGCCAATGGTTTTGATGCTTTGCAAGCAAGAGGCATTAGTTTGAGTGCGATGCAAGCAAGAGCCAATGGTTTTGGTGCTATGCAAGCAAGAGGCATTGGTTTGGATGCAATGCAAGGTGAGTAGCAATAATGCCTTTGTTAAGAATCAAAACACTCGAGTTTGAGCCTTCTAAAGTTGCCATTATGTCAAGATTAGACTCAACCTTTGATAACATAATGAAGTCCCTTGGAAGCCTTAGATATAGTCAAGGTGAGTTGTTCAAACAATGGAAGAATCAACTACATTCTTTACCTTGGCCTATCAAAGAGTCATATGGTCAAATGCCTTCTTTTTCACAAGACGTGGATAGAGGAAAGCAATGTGCAAAGTTCTATCGTGGAGCCACTACAAGTGAAGGGAAGATAAGGATGATCAATGTATCTGAATTGTTAGTATCATCTCTTGGTTTACCTCTTGCTTTGAGTGGGGTTGAAAGAGCTATTATGCACTCTATTTTGCAAGAGGTTGCCTCTATAAACGAGGATCTCCATTCACTCTTGCATTTGGTCAATCCATGGATTATGACTATGTGGATCTTTATGAGTTCATTATGGGAGTTCAAGTGGATAAGACACTTGTTGTAATTTTTGGACAGCAAGATAAGGAGCTATACACACATCGATGCAAAGTTTTGGATTTCATCTTGAGTCTCGATGACACTTCTACATTGGTGGATTACTCATGTGTTGGTTCCATAGAGAATGTCTTGGATTTTGATGATAGTATTAGCAATGAAAATGCATGCATTAAAGTGGATGGTGGTAGAGCTTTGGATGCATATTTTGAGCACTTACATGCTTTGGATGCATATTACTCATGTGTTGGTTCCATAGAGGATGTCTTGGATTTTGATGATAGTATTAGCAATGAAAATGCATGCATTAAAGTGGATGGTGGTAGAGCTTTGGATGCATATTTTGAGCACTTACATGTTATGGATCATGCCTATGTGGTTCTAGGTGATAGATACTAAGCTTTGGGTGATTTGCAAGATATCCATAATATTGATGGTTTGGCCTTGCCTATACCTTGGCATGACTCAGATTTGGAGACATTTAGTTTCAATGTCCATAGATGCTCTTATGAGGCTAGATATCATATCTATGAGGCATTTGTGTTTGTTCACAATGGGTGTTGTCTTGACACTATAGACTCGCTCTATAAGACATTTCACATCTGGCGATGCTATATATGTCATGGTTATGCATACTCATGGTGATGGTTATACACATGTTGATCTTGTCCAGAGAGACATTGTCGATTCGCTTATGATTGTGTATGATTCCACCTATGAGACATGCTTATTGGGCCTTTGTGGATGTCATCATGATCGTATGGTCTATGGAGCTAAGGCATTCACTTTAGGATGCGTCATATGTCATTTGGGATGCAAGGTTTTTTATCATGGGACATGCCATGTTTGCATTTATGTTTACTTGGTGACTAATGATGGATGTATAAGCTTTCCCTTGAATCCTAGCACAATTTGTGGCCACTTTGTTGATCGTTTGCAAATACTATTGTGATTCCCGTGACTTTGAGACATCGACATTGGATGGTGACTTTCATGGAGTTCCCTTTGATCCAAGTAGTCATTTGCATCATTATCTTGGTGGACCATTGGATGAAGCTTCCTTCAGTACTTGTGGTTATGCACATGTGCATATGGATCACCGGTTCTTAGGACTTCCATTTAACCCAGGAGATTGTGTGTGATGATTGAGGATGCATGACTGCATTATCTTTTTGACACAGGCGGCATCATATTTTGTAGCTTGGGAGTTGGTCCATGGAGTTGATCCAAGTGGCTATGAGGGCCTTTTGATGTTGATGTTATTTGTACATTGACATTCATAGTTTTCCATTTGAGCCTGGTGGCAACTTAGTATATTATATGGGATCGTGGATTGTTAGATACTTACTATGGTCTATGACTCCACATGTTGTGGGTCGATTTTTGTTTGTTTTATATGACGCCTTCAAGGATGACATCATTGTAGGGGGGAATGGTTAATAACGTAAGAAATTATGTGCTTGGTTGTATTGCACATGCATATGTGGGATGAGGGCCTAAGCACATGATATGGGACATAGGATTTGGGTTTATGGGTAGCCCATGTGTGAAAGGTCCTATATATAAGTCACTTTTGGGATAGTTTGTACACTTTTTTGACATAGTTTGGGTTTATGGGTAGCCCATGTGTGAAAGGTCCTATATATAAGTCACTTTTGGGATAGTTTGTACACTTTTTTGACATATTCTCGTTTTAGTCATCTTCTTGCCTAGAGCAAGCTTTCATGGTGAGCTCTCCCTCTTGAGAAGATATGTGTGTACTCTATTAGGATGTAAACCGTGGTACTCTGGCTGAGTACACTATTCCTCTTTCGTGCACGTACCAATATTGCTCACTATTTCAAATAGGCAACAAAACGTGTATTTTTATAAAGGAACTTTGTTGATAAATCAAGCTTGACTAGGGTCAAGGTGGATCAAAGCATATGAGAAACATGATTAAGGTAATCCAAAAATATGATTAAGCTAATAGCAAGATAATGACAAGTGATTAATCATAAACTCACATGATCTCATTGCACTAGAGTTGATCTAAGTACATCCTTTTATAGCTCTTATGGAGCTCTCAATCCATGCTTTGTGTATGCCCTAGTGCCAACCAAGTGTCCATAAATGCTCACACTACATGTGCCTCCTTGCACTTTCCATGTGCTACCTTCTTGACCTTTGCCTTCACCTTTTACAAATGACTATACAAAGCAACCTTTGCCAATGTACCCTTAGTCTATTCCTCTTTCTAATGTGCATGCTCCTCCCCTTGCTCTATTCATGTTGCACCCTCACACATTGTTTTTCTCAACACCTCCCCTCAATGTGATGAGGGTCTAACACCTAACATGTATTGACTTGACCTACACTCCATACTCATATGGCTGGAGTGGTCCGTCTAGGTTGCTCTATGAGCTACAATAAGCTTTGTCCTTGACACTTTACACACCGGGAGAGTGGGGTTGCAACCAGGGGCTAGGAGCCATGCTCCTCATATTATCTAGAAGAGATGATCTACGTTGCTTCCATCCTCTACGAGGCCTCATCACTATCTTCCTTCTTTGACATTACATTGGCTTCTTCGGCTCTCTTTTCATGCCAGCAATCCTTTGCTATGTGACCAATCTTGCCACAATGATGACAGGCTATCTTTGTCCTTAGTCCTTCTCTGGTCCTCAGTCCTCCCGATCCTCTTGAGAAGAGTGCTTTCTCCTCACTCGATGTAGCTTGAACTGTCTTTCCTCCCTCGAATTCACTTCTCTTCTTCTATGAGTGCTGCTTCCATTTTTCTGCAATGGTTAGATCTAGGAGGTTCTTGAAGATTAATACCCCAAAAATTATATTTTTTTAATTATATTTTAATTCTAAGATTAGTACAGATGGGAGATTTCACCTTAATTTGAGGCAAAATTCGTGCTAGATCGTTGTGAGCCCGCAACTAGATTTCCCTTTGCCATGAGTCGTATGCTTAATGATTTTCGACAAGGCTTGGGTTAGCTCCTTAGGGCATGCACAAGGATCTCACAAAAGGGCTCGACCCAATTTAGCTCACAAGTGGAGAACGGTGCTAAAAACCACTCAGAAAATTTATGCATAAATTGAGCAACCGGGGCATCAAATTGGATCAATTCCTCCACGTCGTTGATTCACCTAGTGATGATGGAGATGTGGCTAGAAGATCTGCAGCAATGATGGAGAGAATTAAAGGGACAAGCCACTTGAAATTCAGGCACAAAGAAGAAAGCGGGATAATGTGAGATTAGTGAGCTTAATTAAGTTTAATAGAGCCTATTTCAACTGATGGCTTGAGATGGGATGAGTGAAGAGGCATGGCTTTGATACCATGTTAATAAATCAAGCTTGACTAGGCTCAAGGTGGATCAAAGCATATGAGAAACGTGATTAAGTATATTGATTAAGACAATACAAAAACGTGATTAAGTATATTGATTAAGACAATACAAAAATGTGATTAAGCTAATAGCAAGATAATGACAGGTGATTAATCATAAACTCACATAATCTCATTACATTAATCATAAGTATATTGATTAAGACAATACAAAAATGTGATTAAGCTAATTATATGATTAAGTATATTGATTAAGATAACACAAAAATGTGATTAAGCTCATAGCAAGATAATGACAAATGAGTAATCATAAACTCACATAATGACAAATGAGTAATCATAAACTCACATAATGACAAATGAGTAATCATAATGACAAATGAGTAATCATAAACTCACATAATCTCATTGATCCACGTACATCCTTTTATAGCTCTCACGGAGCTCTCAATCCATGCTTTGTGCGCACCCTAGTGCCAACCATGTGTCCATAAATGCTCACCGTACATGTGCCTGCTTACACTTTCCATGTGCTACCTTTTTGACCTTTGCCTTCACCTTTTACAAATGACTATACAAATCAACCTTTGCCAATGTACCCTTAGTCTATTCCTCTTATGCTCCTCCCCTTACTCTATTCATGTTGCACCCTCACACATTACTTTTCTCAACAAACTTGGTAATAGATCTTGATAATGGGACCCACGAAGTATGTGTCCCACTTTTCAAATGGTTGTTTCGAGATTACAAGAGTTAGGGACATATGATCCTTCTCTTGGACCATGGTAAACAAAGTCAAATTCTAAAAGAATTAGCAACCATTTGGTGAATGCACCCTATCGTTGTGCAAGGCTTATTTGCACCAAATATAGCAAGGCTTATTCACACCAGATACAATAAGGCCTGATGATTGTCAAAGAAATCAAATCCCATAGCCAGAAAATAGTGTATATACTTCTTCACAATGTACACGATGGCTAAACCCTTCGTTGTGCAAGGCTTATTCACACCAGATACAATAAGGCCTGATGATTGTCAAAGAAATCAAATCCCATAGCCAGAAAATAGTGTATATACTTCTTCACAATGTACACGATGGCTAAACTCTCTCTCTCTATGGTAGTGGAATTATGTTCAGCGTCATTGAGTTAAGGTCACCGGGAAGTCCATGTTGTTCTCCCTTGGCTAGTGCTAACACACATGGAATATAGTGAATGCTAACATATTGATGTGCACATAGAAAATCAAGTCCTAGTTGGGGGACCTAGAGATGCGTGCACTTGCTAATGTCTTCTTTAGCTTTTCGTACACATTCATCTGTTCATTCAAAGACAATTAGTAGCATGTACAAAGGTCTGACATATATGGCATACAAGAAAATGAATCTTCTTAATACCAGACATGCCTATACACAATGGTGTGGCATATATAGCATACAAGGAGATGAATCTTATGTGTCCCATGAACCTTTGCACCCCCTTGTAGTTTATGAATGGTGGCAATTCCAAGATCACACGAATCTTATCACATCATCTATAGATATGCTATTATTGGAAACAATGTGTCTAAGGATGACTCCATGCTTCACCCAAAGTTGGAATTAGATTTATGCATCTCTTGAAAACTTACCTTTTAGGACAAGTAAGATGCTCTTTTCACTTCAACTGCATGCAAAAGGTTATCTATAGATATCTTTAAGATCTTTTGAAGGAGATCCTTGAACATCAAGCATTGAAAAGTGGTGGGGGCATTGGGTCAAGTTGAATGGCATGGCGTGATATGTGTAGGCTCCCCATTCTATAACAAATGTTAATCAGCTAGATCAGTTATCTCTTAGTTATAGCACAAGAAGCCACCCAAGCAGGTGTAAGCTTATGCTCTCCTAGAGACTCTCTTTGACACATGGTTGGTGTCTGTCCCAGCACATGATAATGTTGTCTTGTTGATCAACTAGATCAATTATCTCTTAGTCATATCATGAGAAGCTACCCAAGAAGATGTAATCTTCTACTCTCCTGGTAACTCTCTCCAACACATGGTCGATGTCTGCTAGCACGGGATAGTGATCACAAACTATGGTGGCATTGATCTTTTTGCGGATAACGCACACTCTAAGCTCTTAGATCCTCGCACCAAAGAAGTCCCTCTACTAGCACACACCAAAGTGTACTGCTTTGACATGTAAGTGGAATGAGTAGGTGAAGAATCCATGGAAGAAGCTCAAATGAGATGAGCAAGTGGAGGAGAGGGTTGCAACGTCCTCCACAATATACGGCATTCTTTTGAACATTGTTGAAGGGCTATTTGGATTATAGCCAGATACAAATTAAGAGAGGCTCACTCAGCCGCCGTGCCACCACCCAGCTGGTGAGGGTCACACAATGAGCAATATTCAAAGGTTCTCAACAGGAAGAGGAGTTGCATGAGCAACATATGCCATATAGACATATGTACAAAGGGAAATCTTTACTCATCCCAACGAGCAGATCTTTTTTGCTCCTAGAATTAAGAGGGACACGGAGGGCATCGCAAAAACATGAGACACCTTTTTTCCATTGAATGAGGAGATGGAGGTAGAAATAAAGTTCATAGAGGCCTAGAGGTAAATGTAAATCCCGAATCAAAAGAAACAAGAACTGGATGCAATAAGGGTTTTAGTAGAATAAAGAAACCTTGAAAGAATTGAAGATCTAGAGCTAGACACTCGGGAAAGGGATAGAATAGAGGCTATGGTATAAACCTAAGCACTTGCACAAACTTTGGCATAAGGAATGCCGCTCGTAGAGCCAAATAGGGAAGATTCTAAGGGAGGATGAGAAACAACTACCCTTTTACAAGCTAGTAAGACCCAACCTAGAAAAGGAGGAGAAGCCTATGTAACAACTCTATACTGAAGAGGACATCAATAAAATGATGGTTGACTATGATTTGCTTGCTTTTATGTAATCAATTGTGTTGTTACAAGGGCAAGAAAGGATTTCCCTAGGAAAAGATGCACTGAACATGGAAATCCCACCTTTTCGAGCTGAGACAAAAACCATGCACTGAACATGGAAATCCCACATTTTCAGGCTGAGACAAATACCATCAAGAAACCAACCTAGGAAGGGGGAGGGGGAGAAGAAGGGGAGTAGCACACTCTACAAGAATAGCTTATGAGCTAGATCTAAACCATAGCAACCTTGGCTAATTTGTTAAGAATGGTAAGGGAGGGAGTTGGGGGCTGCTCAAGTTTATGCCTAGAGGTGAAACCTATGAAGACATACCACATTGCAAGACTCATGGGAAGTTTAAATGGGGATGGTGATCCCATCCAACATTTGGAAATCTTTGAGTCTATTTGTAAAAGATGTGCACCCATTGATGAACTCACGAAGATCCATTCATTTTCCCTAATGTTAGGTGGAAAGGCACATGAATGGTATAAGACTCTAAAGCCAAAGAATAAGGCACACCAATGGTATAGGACTCTAAAGTTGGAGGATAAGGCTTACGACTTAAGAATGTATTTGTGCCAAGCTTTGTAAGAAGTGGTGATAAAGTGGAGCCCAGTGGCACAACTCTAATATCAAACAACAAGAGCACGAGTCTCTCATTTGAACTCTTAGTGTAAGCTTCAAAGAGAGGGCAATCGATGAACAATTGTTGCCATGGTTGCCATGCTTTTGGAAGGGAGTATGAGATCCATGATGTAAGATGGCCATCAAATTAATGACTATCTGCTCTTATCAATACCAACTACATTGGATGTATGCTATAAATTCGAAGATAACATGTTGAAATTACCATAACTTGAAGAGAATAAAACTCCAACCTTGGTTGCGCCATCTTGGGTGTCAAGTTGGCATGACCTAGAAACTAGAGAAAGGTAGGTAAAAAACCATGATGGTTGATGAATTGACCTCAAAGAAGGTCAAGTTAAAGGAGGTAAGGGCACCTACAAATAATGCACATCTCTACCCAAGGAGAGAGATAGTATGGTGTTTGTAATGTAGACATAATCACATGAGCATGGAGTACCCTTATATGTGACCTAGACCACTACTCTATTGTGCACATTATAAATGTTTAGGGAACCACAATACATCCATGTGTAGATATGACGCTCAACCCCGCCCGCACTAGCATATGTACCACTATCTAGACCAACTTTAGCTTTGCGAGCACCACCAGTCTAACATAATGGGAATTTCGGACCACCATAAACTCAAGGACAATGTTATGCATGGAAAATGTATAGGGTACCCACCCGGCATAGCTTTACCCACCACCAGTCCTACCACCAAAGATAACACCAATCAATCAGGTTTTAGTGGAGGAAAGTGATGATCATTGTGAGTCAGAACTAAACCTTGACTATTATTAGGAACCACGTATATTGTGCCTAACTTTTATGTTATGTAAGGAGCTACACCAATGCTAATATTTCAAACCTCTACCCAATGTAAGGAAAGTGATTATCATTGTGAGTCAGAACTAAACCTTGACTATTATCAGGAACCACGTATATTGTGCCTAACTTTTATGTTATCTAAGGAGCTACACCAATGCTAATATTTCAAACCTCTACCCAATGGAAAGGGAGAGAAATGACTGTAACAACTTAGAGGACCCCATTACAATGTTATCATTTTCAAGAAGCGCCCACCCAAAATGGTTGCTTTTGCTCAATAGTAAGCTACCCAGAAAGCAATAATGACTCCAACATTCACTTATACCAAGTGTAGAGTAGATCACCTCATTAAGGATTGTCCATACAAGTCAAGTGATGAAGTGTAACTTCCACCAATCCTGTAAACAAGCCTTTGCTTGATAAGTATACAACTAGGTCGAATAGTGACCCCACTAAATATGTTAACCCAAGCCCAAGCCCACCATCAGTTGAATAAAGTCAAGCGATGAAGGGCAACTTCCACCAATCATGTAAAGAAGCCTTTGCTTAATATGTTAACCCAAGCCTAGGCCCACCATCAGTTGAATAAAGTCAAGCAATAAAGGGCAACTTCCACCAATCCTATAAATAAGCCTTTGCTTGATAATATACAACTAGGATGAATAGTAGCCCCACTAAATATGTTAACCCAAGCCTAGGCCCACCATTAGTTGAATAAAGACAAGTTAGATATTCATGAGTTTACCCACTTCTATCTGTAAAGCACACAGGAGAAGGCGATCAAAATAGGGTAGGTAAGGGTGAATTGTCGATCCCGATCTAAGATAGTCTAGATGAAGGGACTGTAGAGATAGGGTCTACATGATCTAACCAGGAAATCATTCCAATACAGAAATTCCCTAAATAGACAGGCCTGGAAAGGCTAGTGACCCCAAAAGTTGTGTTGGAGAATATTCCAATGCTAAAAAGGAGATTAAAAAAATCGAAACTACAAAGGCCTTACTTAGAAAAGCATATGGGAAGGTCAAGCAAAGACTGAGGAGAGTAAGGCTATAGAAACATTGTATTCCCATGAGGAGGTAACACCAATAAAAATTTGGATATCTGAAAGCCAATTTGAGAAAAAGGAGAGGAGAAAAAACTTAGCTTCAATGAAGCGTCGAGAGATACCTCATGAATAGGATGTTTAAAACAAGGGACGAGGTTTACACACCTAGATCACAGAAAGCTATAAAACAGCTGGTTGGGGAAAGTGAAGTAGCATGTGGATCATGAGATGTATCTAGCTTAATATCATTTTTGTTGTCAAAGGTGAAAATACCAATAGGACCCTTGCTTCGTAGAAATCCTACCCTTTGGAGGGACGTGGAAGAATGGTATGTGGAGGGAATTTCAAAGCCATGTGCTAAATTACCAGAGATGGATGCCTCACAACCTTTAAGAGATGATAGCTAGCTTAATATCATTTTGTTGTTAGAGGTGAAAATACCAATAGGACCCTTGTTTTGTAACAATCCTACCCTTTGGAGAGATGTGAAAGAATGGGTAGATGGAATTTCAAAGCCACATGCTAAACTAGGAAACAACCTAGAGATGGATGCCTCACAACCTTTGAGATGTGATAGTTAGCTCCTAGATTCATCCAAATTCTAATTAATTAATTTGGACGTTACAATAAAAATGATGACACAAATGCTACTATTCCTAGGAATTGTGATCCTAGATGGCGAAGCAAGAATGAGTATCGTCATTACAAAAAAATGGAAAAAACCTACCTTAGAATGAATAGATCTTGTTGTAAATACAATCGATGGAACATTAGCAAGACCCATGGGAGTCTTGCAAATGGCTCAAATTTATTTCAATATCATCACATGTAAATATGGATGATGAAACATCAGTAAGACCCATGAGAGTCTTGCAATACAGCTAAAAATCTTTTCGTTCGATATCATCACATGCCCACAGTGATGAATTTCTTGTGGTGGTGGGGGCAGATGTTATACTTGGTAGACCTTTCATATGAGGGAGGCCATGTTGGTGTATGATTGGCCTTAGACCAAGTCTATTTATGAAAGGACACCCAAGCTCTAAAGTTAGACCTGCAAACATGGAAGACTCACTTCTATGGAAATGAGACTATAACAATTAACCAAACCGCATCAATACAAGTGTGTGAATAAAAAATTGTTCTAGAAATTAGTGGAGAGGAAGATGTGATGTATTCATCCCTCCCTCTTCCAGATTTTAGCAAAAAAATGGATGCATGTGTTGTCAACAAATGGGTGAGGAACTAGAGAAAGTCACTATCCCTAGTAAGACAAGAGAGAGACCCTAATCTCCAAAGAAGGTTGAGTCACAACTTTCTAGATCTAAAAGGTGGAGGAGGAATAGAGCTCCTTGTGGTGGCAGAAGTAGAATGAGAAGCCAAGAGGATTTTGGTCTAAACAGAGCCAAAAGAGGATGATGGAACATTACTAAGACCAATCCTTGAACACTGTAAATTGTATACAGTTGATGAGTGTGGACAATTGTTTGCCTCATAGCACAATGATATAAGGAGGGTCGAGAAGGCATTTCATATGACGGACCCATGGAGGTTAAGAAAGTAGGCTTAGCCAAACTTGGGTAGGAGCACAAACCAGTGTTCATTGCTAAATATCCAACCTCGGGAAGGTATTTCATATGATAGACCCACGAAGGTCAATAAAGTAGACTTAGCTAAACTTGCGGAGGAGCCCAAATTACTAAAGACCTGACCTTGGAAGAGGAAAGAGAGCTGGTGGATCTATTAAAGGAATAAAAGGATTACTTTTCCTGGAAATATATAGACATGAAGGGAACCACTTGAGGTGGTTCCCTTCATGATTTGCTGTATGATCCCTATCATCGAGACCAAATAGGCAAAGCCCTTACCAAAATGAATCCCAAATATTCCACCATTGACAAACTCATTATTGCAAGATTCATTTATGAAATCAAGCACACTTATTGGGTATCACCCATTGTCATTGTACCAAAGAAGAATGAAAGTTATGAGTGTGTGTGGACTTGAAAAAGGTCAATTGCAATTATACGCAAGGATCATTATCCCTTATCGTATGCCAGTGAAGAAGTCTGGAGATTCTTGGATGGTTTCTCAGGCAACAATCAAGTGTCCATTACAGCTGACTAGCACAATATTGCATTCACCACTATGGGAGGCACGTTCTCACCTATTAGGTTATGCTCTTTGGACTAACCAATGAACCCACAACATTTTAGTGGCTTGTGTGCATATCCTTCAAGGACTACTTGTAAAATAGAATCTCCATGAATGCTATTATGTCCGCTCTTTACAGCAATCAAGTCATCATCCAAATCTTGGGTCTTTTTCAAACTCTCTATATCATACAAGTCATAGCTTTCTATTACATCACCGTAGCCATTTGACTGGATATCTTCATCACCTATCTCCAAAAACTTAGCAGCTGCAACAACATTCTGACCATCCACATTAAAGAAGGTAATATCAATATCATTAAGGAAACTATCAACAAAGCTTGGAGAAGCATCTTCTAGCACAGCTTGATCACATTCAACATCCACAATATGCACTGAATTCCTTGACACTTCTAGTACACATTCTGATGTCTACTTCACAATACCATTCTCCTCTAGATCCCTTCTTGAAAAATTATGGCCAGCATCCTTCAAAACCGTGTTTGGTTTATCTATAAGCATACCAACAGTTAGCCCTAAGACTTCATGAGCATAAGTGCATGGGTCTCCCACTTCTGCTTCTAACCAACTTTGGTTTAGATTTGTTTCATCATCTGACCCATCTTAAGACCCCGTCACACAAGTATCCAAGCTTATCTTCCCACTTCTCAGACCCATAACTTCACTTTACTCTTCAATGGTTGCTTCCAACATATTTACATTACCACTCTGACCTTGGGATGGTTGATGCCCGGGCACTTGATCCTCTCTAACTTCATCCCAATAATAAACAACCCTATTGACCTCTTGTCTTTGAATGACAACGTAGACTCCCCCTGGTGCTCTCCTTGGCTGCCAACATTGAAGTGCCACATGACCCCTTACTCCACAGTTAAAGCATTGAACCTCATCCATCCTAGTCCCTGGTTGCCTCTCTCTTGGCTCTTGCTGATTTGGAATCTCCTCCCCTCTCCTGACATCTTGTATGTCTTGTCTTCTGAGTAGCATAGGATAGATATAACCTCCTATCCTCCTGGGGTACGAGCAGTGAGAGGAGATATATGACCCCCTCCATACAGTTGAAACATTGGACATTCATGGTTGGTTGGTCCTTCTCTTCCCCTACCTCTTATACTATCTCTATCTCCTACCCTGGGGACATTTTTGCCTTCTTGCAAAAGGCTACTGAGTTAGATGATTGATACCCTGCATCAGCTGATCTTATAACCATTGGAACTACTGGAGCAACTCTCCCTTCTTCTGCTCTTCTCTCCCTGGGCACAACTTGCTGTCCTTTAGCCCAAGCTTCACTTTGCTTTTGAGCCAACTTGTGTAGCTTCCACTCCTTCTCTCTGGCAATTATCAAGGCTTATTGAAAAGTTCCTGGCCTCTTCAGCTCCACTTTCTCCCTCAAATTTGCATGAATTGATTGTATAAACATATCCTCTTAAGAAGAACAGGCGGGTGCTCTGTTCTCAGGGAAGTGTCCCATCTTCTCCATAGGTCTTTAAAATGGTCCACAAATCTATCAAACACATCAGACAGGTTATGCTTTAACTTCTGAATTTCCTGCCATAGAGCATTTGGGGATTCACCATGCTTATAATGTTGCACCAAAGACACTTTGATGTCTTCATACGTCGGACCTTGATTTAGCTGGGCTCTCCATGTTTGCAACCACCTTTTGGCATCTCGCTGGCATCTCCATGTTTGCAACCACCTTTTGGCATCTCCCTTTTGCTTTTGAGCCAACTTATGTAGCTTCCACTCCTCTCTGGCAATTATCAAGGCTTATTGAAAGGTTCCTGGCCTCTTCAGCTCCACTTTCTCCCTCAAATTTGCATGAAGTGACTGTATAAACATATCCTCTTAAGAAGAACAGGTGGGTGCTCTGTTCTCAGGGAAGTGTCCCATCTTCTCCATAGGTCTTTAAAATGGTCCACAAATCTATCAAACACATCAGACAGGTTATGCTTTAACTTCTGAATTTCCTGCCATAGAGCATTTGGGGATTCACCCTACTAATGCTGCACCAAAGACACTTTGATGTCTTCATACGCCGGACTTTGATGTTTGCAACCACCTTTTGGCATCTCCCTTTAACAACATAGACAACAATGTCAACTTATCCTCATCTCTATCCTTTCCAAATGTGAAAGTTGCCAATTTCATCCTTGCTAAAAACTCCTCTGGATCCTCACTAGCATGACCATGGAACACCGGATAAGTCATCATGGCAACCATCTGCACTACTAAAAACTTTCAAGCCTGCAAATAGACTAGAGGGTGCTTTAAATCTCTCCTCAGTGGGGGCACCAAAAAAATGATGTGTCGGGGAGATATGCCTCTATAGCCCGTCTGAAAACACCATCATGGAGGAGGGAACAACCACCAGCACAAACACCAAATCAAATCACTAGTCTACTCATTTGATGTCCCTTGATCTTTAGCTGACACAGGCGGATACTTGAGCACACTCCAAACTCTTCAAACCAACCCAGCTAACTGTTTCAATTGTCCTCTTAGGTCATCTCTGACCTCTCAAGTCATCTCTCTGACCTCTCACAGCTTTGATCTTCACTTACACATCTTTAGTTGACCGTAGCTAGCCACCAGCTAACCAAAAACTCCTTCTGCTCTGACACCTAACTAATCAGATGCCGATTGTATTTTGATTTAGATTTCGGTTGCTGTTGTTGACTAATTGAAGATCTGACAGTCAAACCAAAACCAAAAACTTTTTCTTTCAACCCAAAGAGGTCGTTTCTACCCTTGTACACTGTCAAATGACTTCTATTGACCCCGGCTGACACCCTTCTGACCTGAAACAGTCCTCAGCTAATCTAGACCCCACCAGTCCCCAACCTATCTGACTAACTTCCAATAGGCCTCTTATTGTTAGCCCAGAGTTCACAAGTGTCAAACAAGACAATATCTATACTTCAACAACATTAGCTGCCTAATCTAGACACACAGTTGATTCTAGTTGATCAACTTGTGACACTGTCAGACCTTGCTGACTCACAAACAAAGTTATTTGACCAACTCTAATTTAACACAGTTTAGCTCTTCACCCATAGTTAAATTTCCTCAATAATTTTAAACCAAAGGATGAAAAGTAGAGCATATTCAACCCATCCATCCAAAGAAAAACATAAGGAGCCACTTGCATATAGATGATTAATGAGCTTGTCTCAACAACCCTGAGACCTGGGTTTCAAACAATAGAGAAAGAAAGCCTTAAGAAATAACAAAATCCTAGCTAAACTATTTAAAGACTTTCCCGTACAATTCCCACAAGAACAAGTATCGTTGATGTAGGCTTCCACCATCAAACACAACACAGAATAACAACTGAGCAAAGCCTTGGGTTGTGGACCAAGTTCTAACAAAGATGCAACTTTAGAGGTCCTAGGGCACCAACCTCCTACAAGACCCTCTATCTCCCTTGTGTCCTCTACTATGGCTATACCCAAGCTTTCTCAATCCAATCCTATGTCATCATCTCCCAAATAAAACAAATCTCCACCAGCTTTTCCTGAGAGCTACTACACAACAAACAAGACCCCTTGGATCTCTCAACTAAGCTATCACCCAATGCTCCTATCACTCTTCTTCTCAAATTTTCTTCCCTCTTCTGCTCGCAACAGTGCGCCCTCTCTTACCTAACCATCACCATCCACAATTCCGTGCATCTTCTCCTTGATTTTATCAACTACCCCCGACTCTAGCTATCTATGTAGCAGTTCCACCTTCACTTCATAGCAGGCAGCTGATAACATCAGTTCAATTGTTGCAGGTGGCCATGCAACAATCGTTATTCTCTAAGGTCCTACACACACACGACAATTTATTTCCAATTTAGGGGTTGGGGTGAACACATCTATTGGGCACATATTCTATTGGGCACATATTCTGGTACTATAAAAGGTTCGTTATATTTTATGTAGAAATCACAAGGCTATTGTATATACTATTAGTAGTCTTTTAGTGGACTAAAGAATGTCAGCATGTACATGATGAACTGAAGAGGGCGTTGGTAAGTGTACCGTCTTGAGACCTCCAAACTAGGATATAATAACCTTTAATGTGTATATTGATGCTTTAAACTTTGACATTGGTTATGTGTTGGTACAAGTAGAGGAATATAAATTGGAATACACTCTTAGTTTTTCTAGTAGGAAACTCAATGAGGCAGAGATGAATTATACAACCATAGAAAGAGGGGTTGGCCATGGTCTATGTTATGAAGAAATACATGAATTATCTTTTGGCCAACAAATTTGTATTTTTTGTGGACCAACCGAGCTTTGTTATGTTTTGTCAACAACAAGACTTGCACTACAAAATATATTATTTGATGGTTGCTTACAGTGATTGTGAGAAAAGGATTGCAACCTATTTTAGCTGATCATATGTCACAAATTCGTAATGGTGAACTTGCCACTAGAATAGATGATGCTTGTTCAAGATTAACATGATGCTTGATTGGAGTGATGAAATATCTCAATACCTTGCTTATGGTTTTTTGCAAGATGAACCCTTGAACAAAGATAAGTTGTGGTCTCGCATCAAGCTAATGGCTCCTTACCAATTTATTAGTGGGAAAACTACATAAGCTGGGTAAAGATGATATTTTGCAAAGGTTTGTACGAGAGGACAAATTCATACATGTGCTGGAGGATGCACACTTAGGAATTAGAGGAGGACATTTTACTAGGGAAGTGACAACACAAACGATCCTCCAAGCGTGATTATGGTGGCCAACATTGTTTTGTGATGCAACGTAATTTGTCAAAAATTGCAATGAGTGTCAAAGATTTGTTGTACCATGACAGGGGGACATGATGCCCTCACTCTAGTTTACCTCCAATAATTGATGCTCTCACTCTAGTCTACCTCCGATAATAGTCTAGTATTCTTTTAAGAAATGGAAAATTAATTTTGTAGGACTCACTAGTCATGCCAGACACATAAAGCCCAAACCACTACACTATAGTTACCATGGATTATTTTACTAAGTGGGTGGAAGTCCACTACATCATAGTTGCCATATCTAGATTTGTATTCCTGTTTTGTCAATGAGGTGTTTTGTATGCTTATTTTGTCAATGAGGTGTTTCATTGCCTTGCAAGGGCTTCATGATAGTACACTGAAAGTCTTTCACCATACTACCCCTACAAGCCAATGGTCAATCAGAGAGCACTAATAAGATTTTGTGTAGCATCCTAACAAAAACCATTCAAGCAAGTAGGAACAGATTGGGAGCATAAGCTTATAGCTATGCTTTGGCCATACCTAACATCTTACAAAGTGGCAACTAAGTATACCCCATTTGGGTTAACCTATGGACTTAATTGTGATGCCTATGGAATATATAGTGAAGAGAATAAAAAGATCTGGATACCCAAGCTAAGAGTGGAAAAGTCCAAAGTTCAGATTCATAACCTATCAACAAAGGGAATTGTAAAGAGGAAGCCATCGTTGTTGGGTAGCTAAGGTAAATCTAATAGCACATGGATACTATAAAGGAGCCACATAGATCTGAATACTAAAGAGAGACGATAAATCTAATAGCACATGGATACTATAAAGGAGCCAATAGATCTGGATACTAAAGAGAGACCAAAAGAAAGAGGAGGTGAAGGTTCAAAGTACAAAATCAGCAAGGGTCAAGCAGCAAACAAAAAGAAGAAAATGGGCCTAGCAAAGAAAAAACGATCTCATAAAAAATGAGTCTCCACAAGTATGGAGGATGAAGATGTAAGCACCATCTTACTTGACTAGTATAGAGGAAAACAACATACCGCTAAGACATGGAGGATGAAGATGTAAGCACCATCTTACTTGACTAGTATAGAGGAAAACAACATACCGCTAAGACATGAAGAACTAAAGATATCAATGTGATCAGTGCCACTGGTAACAAAGGAAAGGACAAAGTGGTGAACAAATATGAGCCAGTGTACCCATGGAGACAATCATGAATAAACAAGTGAGAGTATCCACAATAAAATATAAGGAAGTCCCCTGCACCCATGGAGATAATCATGAATAAATAAGTGAGTGTCCACATGTGACTTTCCTCAGATAGTCATACTATGAGTATCTCAAGTTTCTCATGCCCAAAAATGTTACTTCAAAAAGATCATAAATCATGCTCAACACTTTATAATAATTAGAAGAACCATAAAAAGCAACTTAAAAGCATAACAAACAAAAGATCAGTTGGTGTGAAAAACCAGTGGACATCTTTATGCCATGATGATAAACTCTAGTTTTTCATGCCTAAAAAAGTTGAGTCCAAAAGCATTCTGAATTATACCTAGCCTTTCCTAAGGATCACATGTACTACTATAACATTACCTTAAAAGAAGCAAAATTATAAGACCATTTGACTTGAAAAACTAGTGTAAATTCACGACCGTGAGTATCTGGGGTTTTTCACATCCAAATAACTTGTTTTAAGAGCAACGAAAATCATGCATAGGTCTTCACAGTGATCATGTGAATCACAAAATCAGGAAATTTAAAAGATCGTGTGGCATGAAAAACTAGTGCTGTGAATATTTAGAGTTTTTCATGCCCAAAAAAGTGCTTCAAATCATCAACAATTAAGGGGACCAAGGACTTCTCCAAGGTATAAGAGAAGTTAACATCTGATACAACCCTAAATAATAAAATTCTTTGGTCATGAATATTTAATTCACATGTGATTATCTTAAAAAAACTAACTAATCTAGTCTTGACACGTGTCGTCTACCCTTTTTAAGAAGTCGTGTTACCACACTGGTTAACATAATTTTCAAGTGTGGTTATGTTTCTTGTAATCCATTGTTATGTAACTACGCTAAGCACTTAATGAAAAAGATATATGGGATGACCGAGCTTACGACTTGTGTAATGCTGGTCTCACAGGAATGAGCCTAGATGTACATAGAGCTAGGAAGCTCGTTTTGGGCCCCCAATTGTAAATGGGCGGCCGACCATTATAAAAAGTGAGCTCATGTATATAAGTGATTTATGAAATATGAAAAGGGACAATCCCATTATCACAACAATTGAGTCTTTCCTTCTCTCTCTCTCTCTCTCTCGTGGCTATGGTGGTAAGCTTGTATTGGTGAATGCTTGCTTGCTTGATTGTGGTGTGTGTATGGAGTGGATCATTCTTGTCTGGTTTTCTCTTCTCCCTCTTCTTATCTCCTCCTCAAGATCCCTCTGGCATACACATTGGCATTGAGTTGAGGTAGAGCTCTCCATAGCTCCCTTTCTCTTTGCTCGCTACCTAGCTTGTGAGGCTCCATTTAATTTACACAAGTGGAGGTGGAGTGAGCCCCTAGCGGGCTCACATCGGCGGGGAGTTAACGCTTATTAGGGTTGGCTAAGTGCTAGTCTCCGAACCAACCCTTGCATGGCATCTTTCTCTTCTTCTCTCCCTCTCTTGTGCATGGTAGTATGTTGACTTGGTTTCCATTTTTGGTGCTGCTTCTGGGGATGGGCATTTAGCTTTGGGTCCTCCACAACCCACCACTTGCTAGAGTCATTGCATAGCTCGCTTGGAGTGTAAATCCACCGATGGCTATTTGCTTAGTATGTTTATTTGTTGTTTGATTTTGTCTACTTCAACTATGGAGTTCAATGGAGCATGAGGAGCTTGGGAGTCTTCATCGGATACGTCCTATAGGGCAGCCACACACGTAACACTCTTTAGTTTAACCTATGGTACTGAAGTGGTCATGCCTATGGAGTTCCTGGTACCCAGTTTAAAAATTACAGTAGAGGAAAAAATCACAGCCAATGTTCTTGTCTCTGTCACCTATTTGAGCTAGAATAGCTCAATGAAACATGCCTCCTCACTGTATACAACACGATTGTAGAAAAAGTGAGGCGTAAATAGTGGTTTGATCACCAACTCAAAGACAAACAAATGAATGAAGGGGACATGGTCCTCCTCTATAGCACAAAAAACCACAAAAATAAAGTTAAATTTAGAGGCTTAGGGCGTTTCCTAGTCACTGAGATAACCCCACAATGCGTAGTGTGCATCGAAATGCTCGACGATATCGAGATGGCAGGATACTTCAATGGTAGCAAACTAAAATGCTACTATGGCCCACTCATAGAAACCGCATTGAGGGCCATTCAAGCATGAAGAGATGAAAGAAAAATCCCAATGGGAAGCCACATAGCGGTAAGCAAAACTTCAAGGCAAAAACATCATGGTCAACATGGCCCAGGTAGTGGACCTCAAAGAAGAAGATTGGGAAGTAAAACCCGCTCGGTTGTGATTAGGAATGACCACCCCAACAAGTTTCACCCAAAAATTGGCTCTTGTTGACATGGGAGCCAATCACAACTTGATGTCCTATAACACGTGGCTCTCCCTTGGGTGGCCCTCATTAAACAACACCCCAGCCATGGTCACCATAGCGGCCTCACAATCAGTTTAATGTTTAGGCAGCACAATCACAACAGTTTAGAGGAGTGAGTCCACAAATGTAAGCCTATAGAACTGAGCCTAGTTTTTTTTTAAAACTTATTTTTTATAGCTTAAGCAAAACTTAAGTGTTTGAATTCATTTTTAGACCTAGTTTAGGAAGCACCAGAGATTGTTTCACCAGAGTGAAACCCTTTCATGCAAACTTAATCTGAATAATAATTGTTGAGAATGATAATACAATTGATTGTAGTGCATCATCAAACCAAGATTCCTTAAACCAGCCAGCCTTTGATCTCTTAGCAACAACCATCACTCAACAAAGTGTTGTACCCTATTAAGAAGGCAAGACTCTTCATGTTTATCTCAAGAGAGGAGTCTTTGGGAAGAAATAAGCCAACTAAATGTAGATCTCAATGAAGAAACATCAGAACACTCCTAGACACGATAGCCACCATGGTCCTCTAAGCTCCACATTTACCAAATGGCACTCTCTATAAATAGCACCATCAACCTCATGAAAATGGCATTAAATCGCACTGTCTTTGGGAGGAAATCTCCAATGAAGTGCCTTATCTTTTGGAGTGAAGCTCTAATGTAAGGAGCATGAGTGCAAGACCAAGAACTTTAAGGTTTGCTCATTCAACATGTTGATTTAAACATTTTGTGTCGATTATAAGCTAGATTGTGAGCTGGGGTTGTCTAAAGCTGGCCATGGCCAAGCATCCCAATAACCACTATAACAGCAATTGGAACATCTCTTTTACTATATCATTAGGGATGAGCATCCCACAAAATACCCGACAAGTACACATAGTGCAAGCAAGAGGATACCCACTTTCTACAAAAGCCCCTTACAAAAGCTTCCTCTATGGAACCAAGTTCTAGTTGGAAGAGGAATTGGGAAACATGGGAAAGTGTAAAGAGCTAATGACTGAGACTAACCTCCAACCAAGGTATCCCTAAGAATAATCACATAACATGTCCTTAGTTTGAGGCTACAGCAAACCTACAGCCTCAAACAATTTATGTGCAAATTTTATACTAACATGACAATAATTAAATAATAACAGCATGAAAGGGTGTTGACCCAAGCTAAAATTAAATGGGTGGGCTTTTGTGACATGATGAAGCATCACACAAAACACCCAACAACAAGCACACATAGTGTAAGCAAGAGGATACCCACTTTCTACAAAATTCCATTTATAGAAGCTTCTTCACATGGAACTAAGTTCTAGTTACTCTCCATTTGGATGAGGAATTGGGAACACAAGAAAGTGTAAATAGCCAATGACTAGGACTAACCTCCAGACCAAGGTATCCCAAAGAATAATCATATAACATGTCCTTAGTTTGAGGCTACAACAAACCTAGAGCCTCAAACAATTTATGTGCAACTTTTATCCTAAGGTGATAGTAATTAAATAATAACAGCATGAAAGGGTGTTAACCCAAGCCAAAATTAAATGGGCGAGCTTTTGTGTGTGAATAATCAGGGTGGATATTCACACATGAATTTTGAAGAAACTCACGTACATTGAAAATTGGTATTTTGATGTAAAATAGTGTTGGATTGTGGTTTTAAGGTAATAGAAGATGAGAGAGATGAGAATCATATATTTCTTGATATTTTAATCTGGCATGAATATCTTGAGATATTCACATATGATTTTTTATCATGGAAGTGGATAAGAAATAAATAATTATGTTCAGGAAGGTGCAATCAAACAAGTGTATGAGTTTTCCCTTTGAAAATAGAATGAAAAACCAATCTCGCTTTTCATGTGATGAATAAGTTAGTGAAGCTTTTAGTTCTTTATGAAGTAAAGGATAGTGCAAGTTAGTGTAAGAGACTTGACAGAAAATCTAACTTGAAAACTCAAAGTTAGGGTTTGTTACCCCTTTTACACTTATATATGTGATGGACCTTGGAGATAGTATGACACAATAGAGAGAATGACATAGATACTATCTATGATCAAAGGAAAGCTTTTTAGATTCACATTTTTATGGAAAGGGATTTTTTGTTTAGATTCATGTTTACATAATAGCAAGTAACCATGTCCTAAAACAAACAATAGATAGTTGAAAGGAGAACATGTAGACAAGAATCCCTTACCTGGTATTGTGGATGCAATGGAGTCACATAGATATAGGCACAGGAGAGAAAGCAAATGCTTTTCAATGATGCAGATGCAAGTTGAAAAAATAGTGGAAGAAATGAAGGAGAAAAGCAAGAGCTGAGGGTAAAGAAGGCACATAAAGGAAAAAAGCAAGAGATGAAGGTAAAGAAGGGGCATAAAGAAAAAAAAGCAAGAGATGAGGATAAAGAAGGAGCATGAAAATAGCATAAATGCAATTAATCATTTATGGGTTAAGTGTAGCCGAGTCCTTAAAAAGGATAACTGACTGTTAACTAAGTCAACATACTACCTTGCACAAGAGAGGGAGAGAAGAAGAGAAAGATGCCATGCAAGGGTCGGCGGTTCAGAGACTAGCACTTAGCCAACACTAATGAGGGTTACCTCCTTGATGTGAGGCCACTAGGGGCCCACTCTACCTCCACTTGTATCACTCAAATGGAGCCTCACAAGCTAGGTAGTGAACAAAGAGGAAGGGAGCTATAGAGTTCTACCTCAACTCAATGCCAATGTGTATGCCAGAGGGATCTTGAGAAGGAGACAAGAAGAGGGAGAAGAGAATACAAGACAAGAATCATCCATTCCATGCACACACCACAATCAAGCAAGCAAGCATTCATCAATACAAGCTTACCACCATAGAGACAAGAGAGAGAGAGAGAGAGAGAGAGAGAGAGAGAGAGAGAGAAGGCAAGACTCAATTGTGATAATGGGATTGTCCCTTTTCATATTTCATAAATCACTTATATACATGAGCTCACTTTTTACAATGGCTCGCCGCCCATTTACAATTAGGGAGCTCTATGTACAACTAGTCTCATTCCTATGATCGGCATTACACAAGTTGTAAGCTCGGTCATCCCATATATCTTTTTCATTAAGCACTTAGCGTGGCTACATAACAATGGATTACAAGAAGCGTAACCACGCTTGAAAAATGATGTTAATCAGTGTGGTTAACATACTCCCCTCCCTAATTCAAATCTATCCTCAGAGCTGGCAAGTGTGCTTAGCAGTAGTGGTCTCCATCATGTCTTCAAAGGTCTATAGGCACTAGGTAGGCATCCATTGGATGAGCTCATAGTAGTTAATTAGCTTCTTCAGAGTGGGGCCTTTGTTGAGGTCGAAGGTGAGGCCTTGGCTACCCTCGTGATAGTGGTTCCAGTCCAGGAAAGCTTCCAAGAGTGGGGCCTTTGTTGAGGTCAAAGGTGAGGCCTTGGCTACCCTCGTGATAGTGGTTCCAGTCCAGGAAAGCTTCCAAGAGTGTAATGATGAGGTGGAAGAAGTGAATGGTAGCCACTATGGCTGGATCGGGCACTTCCTCTCATATTTGTTAAGATGAAGGCGTGGATCTTCTTGAGCTTGGTGCCTTCGATGCAGGCGAACCATGGGAAGTTGTAGTGAAGTTTAGAGTTCTTTGTTTGCTCTTTATGAAAGAGGTCCCAAGACCAGCGTGTCAACGGATAGGCAGATAGGCAGGAATCAAGATTGATCCAGAGTTGATGTGGCGCCTTGCAATACTGCTCCCAAATAAAAGACTTCAAAAGAAAGGGCTGACGCAGTAGGTTTCTCACCCATAAGTTCGAACATGAAGGGGCAAGCAGTCAAGGGGGGTCACTGGTAACCGCCTCATTGTGACGATGGGGGTGCTGGCGCTTCCATGTGCGGTGCTTGGTGTCCAAGTAGGGCCGCAGGACATGGATGTCCATACGGTCGATCACCTTGGTGATGGGGGCTTCTTAGAGTTGTTGACCGAGCAAGATGTTGATTGTCTTCTCGAACTCCGTGCGATCCAAGGGATCGCGCGCCAGTGAGGGGTTGGTGGCAGGTCCACCTCTTCATTCTCCTACGGTGGGGGTGGGGGGATTTCACCTTCCTCCAAAGGTAGAGGTGTGGGGGAAGGGATGTCGAGGTGAGGTTAATGAGGGGGGAGGGGCTATCCACCGACGAAGAAGGTACCAATGCAAGGGTTATGGTAAAGAAAGGTGGGGGCCTTGTCGATGTCGAAGGTATGTCCTTTAGGTGAAGGGGGAGACCCAAATGGAGATTCAGGGTGGGGGGTGAAGGGGGTGTTGGTGATGGAGGCAGAGTGGGGATGTGAGGGTGTGTAGAGGATCGTGAGGGGAAGAGACAGAGGGTGGTGGTGCCGGGTGTGGTGGTGGTGGGGGTTGGGAGCTTGTGATGGGGGTGGCTCGTTCAGGGGGTTTCTAGCTGCCTCCCCTCCGTTGTGATCATCATCGGAGGAGGGGTTGTTATCCGAGCACTTGGAGTGGAAGAAGCAATAAGCATCAATGGCTTCTTGGGGGGAGAAATCCATGGGGAAGTCCACGTGGGAGTCATCAAATTACATGATCCCCATGGCCTGGATAACTTCAAGCTAGAGGTGGAACCTGTGATAGACAATGAGAAGACCTTGAGGGGTGTAAGGGGGAAGTGCATACTGGCGGAGGGCCCTGTAGGTGGCATAGATAATATTCCACCCCAAGTGGTGGAGGAAGTGAAGGCTTTTGGCGATGCAGGTAGAGGAGTAGGGATAGGGGCAGAGCCCATGGGGGATAGCAAGGCCGATGTTTTCATGAGTGCTTTGGCAGCTGCAACTAAGAAGGTGTGCCTAGTTGAAAGGGGGTGAGTGGGGAGATCGAAGAGGGTGTCAAGTTGGGTGAAGGAGATTTGGCCTAGGAAGAAAAGGGCGGCCAAAAGGGAGATGGAGGCGGGGGGAAGCTTGGTGAGGATATATGACATGGTGGCAAGGGAGATAGGTGATGTTGTGTTGGAAGAGGTTGAGGTGGATGGCTCAGAAGTTGAGCTCGAGGACTTGGACGGGGTTTTGGGGAGGGATGGTGAGGGTGGGGAGCTCGGTGGTGGTGTCCATCACCGCATCGACTTTTTTCTTGACCATGCCAGGGACATGGCCAAAAGGGGTGGGTGGAGGTTGGGGTGGCCCGGGCCTCCGGCAACTTGGAGCTAGGAGTCCTTGTGGTGGCGGCAGAGGGCTTCCTCGTTGACTTCCCTGTACTGTTGGAAGGTGAGGTTGGTGGTTTGGTGGTCCTACTCAACTTGGGCCGCTCTCTGTTGAAGGTCATGGGCTTCTTCTTGGGTGAGAGAGGGCATGGAGAGCTGGCTGTTCGGCATCTTGGGCAGCCTAGAGCTAGTGCTGAAGCTCTGTGAGGGAGACCAATGTGTTGGCGAGGGTACTCTCGCGATCCTCCAGGGCCGCTCAAAGGTTATGGTTGGCCATTGTGGCCTCGTGGAGGGCCTCCTGACTCTGCCTATTGCTCGTCTCGCTGATTGTCTTTACGAATAGCATATGTTGTTGTTGTGCCACTGTGACTTACTCTTGTTGTCTCTACATATAGTCAGTCATTTGGCTCATGAGCTCTTGGGCCTTGAGTGAAATTTGGTATGGCATCGTGGGTGGAACGGTTGCCCTTAGAGTATGCCTCTTGTGATTGGAAGTTGTCGATATGCGCCCAACAAAGGGTCTCCAAGGTATTGCACTAGGAAGAGGCAGGGGAGGAGGGGCCAGCTTTAGAGAAGTGAGGAGGGGGTAGAGATGACCCATGTGGCGGGGGTCTCTCAAATAGATTCTGATCAAAAAACTCGGTGCATCACTTCTCCTCCTCTTCATCAGCAGCTTTTTGGCGGGCTTCAATAGCATGTGCCTCTATATTTGTTCCAATAGGGGAGTGGGGGGGAGCGTACTCCTGGTGTTGAGGGTCAAGGTGATGGCATTTAGGGGGTGGAGAGGTGGGAGAGGAGAGAGGCGAGGGGAGAGGGGTGGGGATGATACCCTCTAGCTGGACGACTCTGGGGACATCAATCCTCCCTCCGGCATGATAAAGTACCTTCATAAAATGAGTGAGGCCACTGCAAGGTTCCCCTTTGGGTTCACACAAATTGCATAGAGCTCTCTATGGAGGTACTCACCCCAATTCACGAGCACTCCTTGATTTGCTGGACCCGAGCGCGAGGGTAGATAGGTGGCACTGACTGAAATGGTCGGTCCAACGGGTGGTGAGAACAAAAGAAAGGGCCAGGGCAAGCATGACCAACTCCTGTTGGGTGATATTGTGCCACTCGACCCCGTCCTTGGTGATGGAACCTTGGTAAGTGCCACGAACATGGCACATGGTGTTGGCAAAGCAAACATAAGGCTACTCCATGTGTGGGAGATGGAGTGCCTCTCAAACAAGGTCTAGACTGAGATGGATTAGGGGTGGCCCTCGTTATCCAGCACCTGTCTTGTGGCGGCATTGGTGCCATAGGTCTCGGTAAAAAGGAGGCAAATCAGCAAGTCTTGGCTCTAATTTTCCAATGTGGGTAGGCCGTCAAGCTCAATTTGCTCCTGGCGGGTCGTGACAGGGCCATTGCTAGTTTGCAATGGCCCTGTATAGTAAAGGAGCTTATGCTCCACCTTATGATTATTCTTCATAAGGCTGTGGACAATGTGGCCACTAACCTTGTGTATTAGAGTCTCACTTTAACCCGAGTGTGACAACTAGGCGGGGTGCTTCCCATATTCTTCAAAACGCCCCCTACTAGGTGCTTCTTCTTCTGAGGGGTATGGGGGAGGACCTTGTAGTAAGAAGAGTTCGAGTGTGCGGCCATGCTGCTGAGAATAGGAGGTGGGTGGAGAAAGGGGAGAGCTTGAGAAAAAAATTGGCAAGAGTTTGGCTAGGGAGAGAGAAAAGAGTGAAGGAAATGAGCTAGTGGGGCCCTTTTTATAGATTTCTAGGAAGGACACATGCGTGCTTTAAGATGGTACAGGCATGTCTTCAGAATGGTACAGCTATGGCGTCACAATGGTACGGCTGTGGCTTGAGCCTAAGGGTATGGCCATGGCTTCAAGATGCTATGGTCGTGGCTTCAAGATGGAACGGCCATGTCTTCAGGTGCTGAGAAGGGTACGGTCTGCTGTCTTTAGCAATGTACGGGCATGGCTTCACAATGGTACGGCTGTGGCTTGGAGCCTGCTGGGAAGGGCATAGCCGTGGCTTCAAGATGGTATGGTCCACATCCATAGACTCATATCTATAGGCTTATATCTCTAGCCTCATGCCTCTAGACTCATGTATAGTGGACTCACACCTCTAGTCACATCTATAGATTTAGGCTCACATTTAGGACATTTAGACTCATATCTGTAGACTCACACCTTTTTTGTATGAACTAGGTTTATGGTTTTATCTTCTATGAAATAGGTTTACTTGGGCATGCATTTTTATAAAACAAGCTTGCTTGGGTGAGCAATTATTATACTTAATGCTCCAATAATTATGAAATACACCTATGATAGGGTATGTGGGCAATAATTATACTTAATGTTCTATTATGCTTAATGCTCCAATAATTATAAAGGACAAGAATTTTTCTTGGAAATTATAGCTTTATAGATTGTATGATAGGAAAATCTTCATAGGTGCCTCTATCTATAAAATATTTTGACAGTGAAAATCACATTGAGAGGGTAGAGCGACTCATTCGGGACCTCATGCTTCACCCATGCAACATGTGGTGGGGATAGAATTGCGTGCTTTTGTGATCGTTTTCATATGAGGTTGTTTTCAAATGTAATCGCTTGATTCTGTAAACTATTTTCAAGTTTATAGTCAACCGATTCAACTCTTGAATCTTGATTTTGTTTGCTCGACTGATTTCACTTTTTGATCAACTGATTCCAGTTTATTGGATCGGCCAATTCCACCTTTTTTTTCGATTTTTCTTTTTGTCTATTCCACTTTTACGATTTCACTTTTCAATGATTTTATGTTGTCTGATCGCTTGATTCTAAAAGTCAGATTGTTCAATGATTCTACCCTGGTGATCTTACCTTGACGATCCACCAACTTTGGTGATTCTACTTCTGTGATCATTCGATTCAACTTTCTCGGATCATCCGATTTCACTTTCAAGGGTCGTCCGATTCTACTACTACTTTTTAATAGCTTTTAGACCGTTCATCAGCACCTGCTACTAACTTTAGCTCAAGCTTACTTTTTACATATTTCCTTCTCAAATTCAGTAGCAGTCAAGTATGGCCAACAACTCTATCAATGATTTATTTGGTATTTTTTTCCAAAGAGGATAAATTAAATGGGTCAAATTACCAAATAGAGTTTTATGGTTGGAAATATCCTTATTGTAAGGACTTATGGGGTCATGTCAGTGGTGACGATTTCCACCCAGTGTAATTACTCCTGCTACTTCTCAAAAGGGGCAGGGCCAATAGACTCAATCTCAAGTCCCTCAAACTACATTGACCAAAGGAGGTAAGATTCACATGATGCTCAAGCTTTGGCCTTGATTGCCTTGTCAGTTAAAAGGTTAATTATTTCGCACATTCACTCTCGTAAAACTTCCATGCTTGCTTAGAACACTCTAGAAACTATGTATCAAGCTAAAAATGATGCATGCATTGTTTTTCTCAAAAGGCAACTTGATAATGAGAAAATGCAAGAGAACGGGTCCATGAATGAATACTTAACTAAGTTATTGGACTTAGGAGAATAACTTCTTAACATTGATGAGATCATTCTTGACAAGAAAATGGTTAACATCACCCTTAACTCTTTGCATGAATCTTATCTGGGTTTAATACTTCCCTTTGACTTTCTTTGAGAGGTAATGTAGCCCCTCTTACCTTTTAGAATCTTGTTAGCTTATTGTTGTAGAAGAAATAATCTTGCAAAAAGCCTCTGAGAGTTTTAACACAATGATCAGGCTCTAGCAGCCAAAAATAATGGTAAGAAATATTAGTGGAAGACCAATTTAAACGAAACTTTTCAGGCTAAGGGTGATTCCAAACAGCCAAAGAAGGTGACTTGTCCGTATTTCCCAATTATGCAATTGGAAATTTCTTCAAAATTCAAAATCAAGAAAAGAAGAAAAAGGAATCCACCCAACAAGGATTCTAACAGTTTTGCTTCTAATAATTATAGTTCAAAGAAAGAGAACTTTTCTAATGTTGTCCATGCAAACTTCTCACTAATGGTTATTTACAGTTATAATCCTAAACAAGATGTATATCTAAGTGCAACTGTCTCAGTGTTGCAATTGTCTCACTAATGGATGTTTACAGTTATAATCCTGAACAAGATGCATGTCTTAGTGTAACTATCTTTGACAATTGGTTTCTTGATAGTGGTGCTTCTAAGCACATAACTTCTCAAAGAAGTTTGGTCAAACATACGGAGATTATGTAAGGTGGTCACACTATTACATGTGCTAACAAAGGTATTGGTAAGATAGTTCTCAATACTAATAGGTGAGGATATATTTACATGTGCTAACAAAGGTATTGGTAAGATAGTTCTCAATACTAATAGGTGAGGATATATTTACTTTTGAATATATTTTTTGTTTTAAGAATTCAAAAGAATTTGCTTTCTGTGCCCACTCTAGCAAGGGGGGTCTTAATGTTAAATGTGTTGAATTCGCAAATGATAAATGCATTGCCCATAAAAGAGAATAGGACAATAGATTGTGCTTATTGGATCTTTAACCACTGGTGGTTTGTACAAATTGAACATGTATGATAGGTGTGACATTGTGTGTCTAGCACTTCTAATGCAATGAAGGATGCCTAGTTTGTGGCATGCTAGGTTTGGCCATACTTTTATTGATGGTTTGTTGCGTTTATAGAAACATTGGGATGTTAGAGGATTTTCTAACTTGATCCACCACCAAGATATATTTATGAAGGATGCATCCTTAGTAAACTTTCTCACCAACCTTTCCTGAAGAATGTAGCAGATAGAGCTGATCTTAAATTGCAGCTCATACATAGTGATGTGTGTGGTCCAATGAGGACTACTTATTTGGGAGGAAAATTATACTTTGTTACATTCATTGTTGACTACAACAAATATGTCTTATTCCATGAAAGAAAAATTAGAGGTATTTTATCATTTTCAACACCTTATTACTATGGTTGAAAATGAAACTGGCTTAAAAGTTCAAACTCTCTATTTAGATAGAGGGTGGGAGTATATGTCTAATACATTCAAAGATTTTTTGGCATAAAAAGTTATTCAGCATTAGTATGCAACTCCTTATACATCATAGCAAAATGGTGTTGCTAAGAGACAAAATAGGACTCTCATGGAGATGGTTAGATGCATGGTTAAAGGTTAGTAGCTCCCACATAAGTTTTGGATGGAAGTAGTTGTTTGTGCTATCTATGTACTGAATAGGTGTCCCACTAAAGCTTTGAAGACAAACACTCCTTATGAGGCTTGGTTTAATCGAAAACCTAAGGTTAAACACATGCGTGTGTTTGGTTATTTAACATATACACATATGCCAACATGTGTATATGCCAGCATAAAGTAGAACTAAGCACATGTGTGTGTTTGGTTATGTGACGTATACGTATGTGCCAGCATAAAGCAGAACTAAGCTTGATGACAAGGCAATGAGATGCATTTTTATTGGTTATAGTGTTGAAAGCAAAGATTATCGTCTCTATAATTATCTCACAAAGAAGATTCTTATCAGTAGAGATTTTTTTGCAGAGGATTCAATGTGATGGAATTCAATAAGCATGCCTATACCGATTCTCCAAACATGTTTGATGGGTTATTACATGTGTCGGTATTTGTTGATTCTTAGTAGATTTCCTACTGATCCTTGTTTGTTGCAAGGGGGTAATGCTTAAGGATTTGAACCACCAACTTTAGATTAACTGGATGATGTTGAAAGATCAACAATCAATGAATCTAGGCTTATGCTTAGATGGGTTAGAAGCACATTGTAGGATAGCAACTTATTCGCTCCTTGGTAGACTAGATCTAGTGTTAGAACCAATAGATATTGCTCAGTTTGCATTTCTAAGTTCTCTACATGATGATGTAGGTGAACTTGAGTCTTTTAAAGAGGCTCAAGAAGATCCAAATTAGGTGAAAGCCATATAGGATGAAATTTATGCCATGTAGAAAAATTGTACTTGGGATTTAGTAAATCTACCAATTGGGTGAAAGCTTTACAAAAAAATGGTACTTGTTTGGGACTTAGTGGATCTACCACTTGGCAAGAAAGCTATTGGTACTAAGTTGGTTTTCAAAGCAAAGAGAGTGGCAGATGGTTTCGTTAAGAGATTCAAGGCCAAACTTATTGCAAAATGTTATGCCCAGTAGAAAGGGAGTGATTATGATGAAACTTTTGCTCCTACTTCCCGTATGACCACTTTTTAATTTGCTATATTGCTTTGGCAGTCCATCATGGATGGAAAGTGCACCAATTGGACATCAAAACAATGTTCTTGAATAGTGACTTATAGGAAGAAATTTATGAGTCAACTAACGGGTTTTTCCCAACTTAAGTAAGAACAAAAGGTATATGTAAGGTTAATAAAGCTTTATATGGTTTGAAACAATCTCTGAGAGCTTGGTATAGAAGATTCATGCTTATTTGATTGGATAGAGATTTTAAAATAGTCCTACAAAAGCACTTTATATGTGAAAAAGGACAAACAAGATTTACGTGTTATCATTCTCTATGTAGATGACATGGTAGTGAGATAGGCACTAATGAGGATTTCATTATAGCTTTCAAAGCTGACCTTGCCTCAAATTTTGAGATGTGGTGCTAGCAGAGTTGAAGCTTTTGCCTTCATTTAAATATAGGTGGATTTATTTAAATATAGGTGGATTTATTTAAATATAGGTGGATTCATTTAAATATAGGCGGATTCAAATTTTCATCAATGGGCTACGTAAATTTTAAAGGGCTATAAGTGATGGGCACACACAAAAAGGGTCTAGGGCTATCATGTGGAACAAGTGGGGAGTAACTTGGATTTTTGTATTTCAATATGAATGCATGTGTAAGAAGGATCAACAAGCATGTTTTCATATGTAAAAAAAGGGAGCACCATGTAGTTTAATTAAAAAACTATATATATTCATTCATAGTCATACTTATGAAAACGCTTAAAAGAATCATAACCCCTAAGATTTTTAGGGCTAGTGTGACATGTTGACACATTAAATGGTGTTGGTGTACTGTCAACAATTTTATGTTATAAATATAAATAAGTCATTATATGTTTTAAGTTGCATGGATGAAGCTAAAATTTATCAACATACCAACTAATTACAAATCTTGTGATTTTGAAGATATTTTACTATTAACTATTTTATATTATCAAAAGTGTATGTTGGTGTTGAGTGTGCTCTTCTCTCTTGACACAGTTCATTATTATTTTAAGTTACGTGGATGAATCTAAAATTTATCACCATACAAACTAATTACAAATTTTGTAATTTTGAAGATAAATCACTATCAACAATTTGATGTCTAAATATAAACATCTAACATGACACGCATTCTACTACTTTATGAAATTTTTTTCCCTTTGTTTGATACTCAATATCCTTAGTTAAATGCCCTTAAGGGGTGCATGATCAATGTTTAAAGTACCAAATCCTTATCTTAAATTGGCTCCTTTTATCACTTTAATCAAAGTCTAAACATGTTAAACATGAAGATAAGCCATGTTATACTAATGATACCTTGATATAGTTGTGGGTTATCAAAAGATATAGTTATCATTAAGATATGCGTGAGAGTTATGCTTACATAGATACTACTCACCATAGGCCCAATCATGGCTACACATGCCACCATGTGTGGAAGCTCACAATAGAAGGATGTAAAGAGTCAATTATTATTCTCTCATGTATCTAAGGACGAAAGCCATGTTATACTCTCATAGATGTTACTTTCAAGAGATAATGAATGTGCAACCATAGTCCACCACTATTACATAGCATGTCAACCCAAGAAATCAAGATGGTAGAACCATAATTCACTATTATAATGTGGTAAGATGTCAAATTTGACCTTTACTAATGCAAACATAATCCTTAACTCATCGTCAAAATACCCTTACAAAGTGCATGACTATTCAAACCTCTTACACATTTGCTTAATGCCATATGGCATGTTTTTTTTTACTTGTAGAGTTACTATGAGCTCTAGACTTAGTTTATGAGCTCTAGACTTAGTTTATGGATGCCTCTCTCTCTCTCTCTCTCTCTCTCTCTCTCTCTCTCTCTCTCTCTCTCTCTTTGACCATGTGTGTGCACGTTTTCCACACACCATACTATGGTCTAATGACTTATTCATTGGGCTCCTAATTAAAAGATCTCACTTTCGATTCCCATCCCCTTTCATGCTGCCACATATCATACGTGATTTGTTGATTGGTTGTCTTCGGTATTATATAACACAGGGTCTTTAAGACCCATGTTAGATGGGATCAATGGCTATGAGATCACACATGATCCACCACGTTATCGGTGCATCGGATCGAAAAGTAAACTAGGGGAAAAAAGTAAACTAGGGACAACGGCTAGCCACCATGTTTTGGTGGTGTGTCGAGTAAACTAGGGCCTTGTATACAAGTAAATAGGGAGTGAGAGTAAACTAAGGAAAGTAAACTAGGGAGAGGGTAAATCCAAGAAGTAAAGAGGATAAACTAGGGAAGAGAGGGTAAACTAGGGAAGTAAAGTATTTAAACTAGATTGTGTTGAATGTAAAAAAAGAGGGTGGGCAATGTGGTAGTAATAGTTTATTGGTAGAGCTTAGTTGTTTAAGCCAGAGGTCTCAGACTCAATGCTTCACCTACTAAAAGTAAACCTTTTGGTTTTTGAAGCGTGGGACTAAGAATTTTTTTGGGGCCTAACTTCAAGGTAAACTAGGGACATTGAAAAATAGTGGCCGACCATCATCCCTAGTTTACTTTTTCGATTTCCCTAGTTTGGTTATTTTTCCTAGTTTACTTTTTTTTTCTTGGTGCCCAAAAAAGTTTTTAAGTCCTACGTCTCAAAGACCAAAAGGTGTACTGTTAGTAGGTGGTGAAACTTTGAATCGAGCTTAAGAACTCTAGTTTAAAGAGCTAAGCTCTAACCAATACACTGTTACCAGCACGTTCTGAACTTAAATCGCAGGCCCCTAGTTTACTTCCCTAGTTTTTCCTGGTTTTCTCTCTTCTCCCTAGTTTACTTCCTGGGTTTACGCTCTCCCTAGTTTACTTTTCCCACTTTACCATGCTCGCCTAGTTTATGCAAGGCCCTAGTTTACTCGAAACACCGAAAAATTATAGTGGTCGACTATCACCTCTAGTTTAATTCTTTTTTTCGATTCAACCATCAAAAATAATGGCCGACCATCATTCCTAGGTTACTTTTTCAATCTGATGCACCGAAAATAGAGACAGACCACGCGTGATCTCATAGCCATTATCCCATCTGACAAGGGTCTTAAAGACCTCTATGTCAGATACAAGTGACACACCCACTTCGGGACACATACTTTAGGACACATCGACACACGTGTGTTTAGCGCATGGCAATTGTACACATTAAAAGACCTACACTTGGAGAAATGGAAATATAAACATGTTATTTTGACAATTTAGTCATTGGGAGTCAAGAGAGAGAGATTGAGAGAGAGAGAGAGAGAGAGTCAAGAGAGAGAGAGAGAGAGAATGTAAACTGTTAACATGCAAATATTTTTCGAGAATGATGAATGGTAGTGACTCGTGAGGCGTGGAAAGTCATGCAGGGTAGTAGTACTTTGTCATGCTATTGTATAACGGCATGTTCCTTTCGAAGCAAAATGTTGGGGAGCAGAGCCTAGAGGCTAACGTCTTATGATTTTTATTGTGTAATTTTATAATGTGTGTGTAGTGTGTGTGTGTGTGTGTGTGTTGTACTGAAACAGTGTGACTTTACCTGCTGCTCTCTCTTGTAAGACCGGTGCAGGAAAATCTTTCAAGTGTGCTGTCACTGCTTCGTGTCCAAGTGGTAGATATGGCAAGCATCAGCCGCTCTCCCGTCTTCTTGAAGCCAGTTGGGAGCAGCGGCAGGTCCAAGGAAGGTGAAGCAGGAGCGAGGGCGGTGGGGGGAGCGGGGCAAGAGTTCATTATCTTGATGATAATGATGATCAACAGGTATTAGGGGTGTGGTTGAGCAAGCACCTTCTTCCGCGTCCTCCACAGGGGCTGGCAAGTTGAGGTCAAGCAGCTCGTCTTTGGGTGGAGCCGCATTATAGAGTTCCAGATGCTGCTTTGCCTCCGTTGGAACACCACCACCACCACTATCATAGCAGGAAACTTGATGATGATGAGCATAGATGCTGCATTCACAGCCTTTCTCAGAAACACAGCTCCCAAACCATGCCTCAGCACCAGCATCCACTGAGCCTGTCTCCTTTCCTGCTATACGCGTCTTGCTATGTTCGGAGTTAGAAGAGAATCCTTCAAACCATCGCTTCTGAGCAGGGACACCACCAACACCATGACCATCACCACCATCCTCATCATCATCATCATCATTGTCATCACTGCAACGTGCTCCCAGTGCCATCTTGTCGGACGAAACATACGCCCCCAACCAGTTCTGGACATAGGCATGGCCACCCTTGGTATCATCTCCAGAGGTGGAGTCCTGCCTGCCCTTTCTGCTGAGCTCGGAGAGCTGCTCAGACGCCTTCTCTGTCACCTCAGAAACGTTCATCCAAGCTTGAGCAGAGGCAAAAGAGCCTGAGTCCTGTCTGCCCTTTCTGCTTAGCTCAGAGCTCCTCTCGGAAGTGGAGATACCCAAGCAAGCTTGAAGAGGAGGAGCGCACCCTCCACCACCACCATCACTGTCTTGCTTTGGAGTGCCCTTCTTGCTGCTTTCAGGTGCAGCGCTCCCTCCCCAGTGGCACCTCTTGTGGCCTCCCAGAGCCTGGCCAGTGGCAAAAATTCTGTGGCAAATAGAGCACTGATGGATCTTGGGCTGTTGTTGCGGCAGCTGCTGTTGTTGATGATGATGGTGCATTAGCAGAGTCCCTGCTGCTGCTGTGGCTGCCATGAGAGAGGAAGAAGAGGAACAAGAGGAGGTTTGATGCTTGAGCTTCTTCTTTTCCATGGCCATGGCTAAATCGTACTGGTCTTCCTCCATCTTCTCATTGCAAGTGATGGAACATTGCAGGAACTGGCCCATACTCATCTCTTCCAAAGGCGGCCCCTCCTCTTCCTCTGCTCTCTTCTTTGCAGCAGCATCAGGCTCCTCCTCCTGCTGCTCCATCATTGTCGTCATGGTGGTAGTCATCTCTGCCGCCTCCTGCAGGGCTACCTCCTCTGTTGCATTAGTTCGGGCAAAGCAACCCTTTACCTTCTTATGGCTAGCCCTGTGACCTCCCAATGCTTGATGGGACCTGAATGTCTTCTTGCAGGTGCTGCACTCGAACTTGCTCTTGCGCTCCCACGATACCTTCTCGTGATCCCCCTCCCATTTCTCCGCTTTGCCTTCTCTTGCCAAGAAAAGAATGCTCTTCTGCACGCACCCATAGCTCTTCTTCTCCTTCATCCTCTCTCTTGTCTCTGCAGCAAGAGGTGGTCCCGAATGGACCTCCCAATCCAGCTCCGCCTGCCCAGAATCGCAATCGGAGGGCTCATCCGCCTTGCTCTTGGCCGCAAAGGCCAGCATGACCAGGCAGTCCGCCATGTCCCTCTCGTCCATGACCTCTTCGGGTGGGGTGCCCGACTCAGACAATTGGCCGGACACCACATCTTGCAAGGAGCGTTTGGAGCGTTTGCCCCTCATCCAATTGTGCGTCTTGGGGCTCTCCTGGTCTCTCCCATTCATGTAAGCTGCTTCGATGCTCTCTGTATCGCTTTCCTCCACATAATCGTCCAGGTGGGCAAGTGCCCTGCTATTCTCTGATTCGGATTCCCAGAGGCTGGGGCACTTGGTCGCTGCTGCTGCTGCAACCGCCGGAGATTTGGCAATGGCGTTGTGCTGCAGAAGCAGCTGGTGCTGTGATGTTGTTGAGTGGGCTGCATTGCCCTCTTTGATGAAGGATTTGTCCCTCGCGATTGCCAAGGAATTCGGCGGTTGGATGCCCCTCCATTGCCTTTCTGGGTGGCATCGCATATGCCCAAAGAGAGCTTTCCAAGAAGGGAACTGCTTGCCGCACTCGGTGCAGGCCCGGGCTTTCTCAGAGAAGAGGGAGTTAATTTTCTTGATGGGTGCACTTGCAGCAGGAGGAGCAGCAGCAGCTGTAGCGGCGGCAGCAGGAGGAGGAGCAACGGTATCAGCCGCCGCAGTAGTAGCGGAGGAAATTGTGGTGGTCGTAACGGTGGAGGGGGCCAAGGGGGACACCAACTCCAGCGCGTAGTCTGGATCGAAGAATCGCCGGCTTCTCTTGGGATTGCTGCGAAGAGCATATTGGAGCTTCTTGTCCTCTCCGGCAGCTGATGCAGCAGCAATGGCATTGTTGGCAGAGGCATCGATTGGGCGCTCATGATAGCTCACCTCCACTTGCTGATAATCGCAGCAGCTGTTCGTTTGCATTAACGCCTCTCCATACTTGGATTGGGCATCCGATTCAAGATTAACAGCCCCAACTCCCTCCTCCACGCCTATGGCCTCCTCCATATCAATATTGGCCTGCTCCTCCATCTCTTGCGGCGTGCGCTTCCCCTCCTCCTCCTCCTGATGCTGTTGATCCTCCATTCTACTTGTGTCTACTGCTGGGGTCAGAGAAGCAGAGATGGCAATGCTATGATGATTCGGGCAACTGCCACCTTCATCATCTAGTTGGCAACCGTCACCAATATAGCAGGGCGACATGCGTGTGGTTAACCGGAGGTATTTAAGAGGGTTAAACTTGAGGTATCGAGGGGGAGTCGGTCAAGGTTAGGGGCGCAGCTTCTACAGTGCAAAATCACAAGCCAACTGGCTCTTCCCCTTGTCTCCCTCCATGCTCACATGTAACAAGTGATTCTCGAGGGTGGCTCCTGCGAGCTGCGATCGAGCAAATGGCTGCAGAAGCAGCAACGCTCGAGGGCAGCGCCAGAGGACTAGAGAGAGAGAGAGAGGGCCCATAACCAAGGAGGAGAGCAGGAGTGAGCCTGGGACTGCACTCTCGCTTCTCGCTTTTCTCTACACTCCCCCCGCGCCCCCCCTCCGAGACTGCTCCCGTTGCCTGCCCGTTCGTTGCCTCTTCGCAGCTCCCCCCAAGCCCTTGCGCGCGCACGGGCAGCCCCCTTCCCCTGCCCCGTTCTTGCGGTTGCGCCCCTTCCCTTTTGGACCCCGCCCAACCTTAATTGTCCAAGGAAGGCAATTAACTACCTTCATACATTTTACATACTATTACATTAGGGGCTTTAAACTTTATACATCTAGATTCTAAACGGTGGAAACGATTCAATGCCCAAGAAAAGGGGGTTTGCACATCTAAATATTCGAGGTGACACAATGCCCAAGGCTCCTCATGGGGTCACTTTAACATTGTACACATCTCACCAATGGAATTGTTGCAAACATCAAGCAAGATGGCCCCATTGGCAGTGCATGAACAGGGAAATGGCTCACTACCAGTAGGAAAATTGGAAATGTATCCATCAGCAATTGAGGTGTTGTGCTTGCCCATCCCGTTGCCAAGGTAATATCCCTTGGTAATAAAAATCACATTTGTTTCCACCAATCAACAAGAGTCAACTCTAGATTGGGGAAGCCATGAAATTAATGTGTAAATCAATATTGGACATCTGACTCCATCGTATGATGCAACTTAAATCCAGGGACCTTTCCACTTTTCCACCCAATACATACTATTAATTTGTCTGCCTCAGGTTTTGTGGTCATATCCTATATCAAAAGAAGTTCAAACCTTCAGTCTCTCAAAATGAAATTATGATGCCCAAACTTGAAGAGGATAAGCGTAGACACACTATGGCTTTACCATTAGAGTGACTGAAGTCCCCATGGGTAGCTCAACCCAAGGAAGACACGATTAAGTTATGTAAGCAAATGGGAGTCAAAGACACATCAGTCATCAAGTGAGGAAGGATGACCAAGTCGAGGCCCCTTCTAAAGTTTAAAGATATAGAAGCTCACATGGGATTCGTGAAGAAGAGGGATAATTCATGGCTCTAAAAGAAAACCTCTCAATGGCAAATATTTCAGTAAGGCTAGGTAAGCTTTTAACTTGAATATATTTGTTGCCAACCTTGAGGAGTAGCCTAAGGGTTTATCTCCAATTGCTGTTGGGATCACATGTTCGGTGAGGTCACCAAACTATCATACTTGGGGGGTAATACTTGATGCATCTTTGTACTAATTCTTCACTGGTCTTAGTGATCCTCACCGTCGCCATTTGATCTTGTAATTTTTTTTATTCACCGTGACATGAACTGCATATAATGTATTTGCATTCCTTCATCTCCACACCATAGCGAGAATAGGATCTAGCGGTACGGTATGTAGTGGATTTGTTGGATCTGCAGAAGGACTTGGCTTTGCATCAACCCCTGTAGTGGTTTCTACAACTCATATGAATCAAGAATAGACCTAATCTTGAACTTCCAAAGGTGGAGGGTGGGCATGAGCGACAATTGCGTTAATTGCATGTTGGGCTCTCTCTCCAAATCTACCTTCAAAAGTGAAATGTTGCTCTGTATTCAACTGCCCACAGGACGATGTTGCCATAGTTGGTTGCTTCTTGCTTGGCCAAGATATGCACAAATTGCCAAGAAAGAAAAAGCTGCCAGATCTTGACTATCGTGTATCATAATCGCATACCCAGTTAGCCTATCACTGAAGACCTATAGTTGTAAATCACCTCCCTTAGCATAGAACAGTCCAAGATCTTGAGTGTCTTGCAAGTATTCGAAGATACATTTAACTGCCTACCAATACTTAGTGGATGGGAAATCTATGAACTTTAAAAGTTGACATATTTTAGTAAGGCTAGGTAAGCTTTTAACCTGAACATACTTGGTGCTAGCCCTAAGGAGAAGCCTAAGGGCATATCTCCAATTGCTATTGGGATCACATGTTTAGTTAGGTCACCAAACTGTAATACTTCGGGGGTAACATTATGATGCATCTTTGTGTTAATTCTTCACTGGTCTCAGTGCCGTGACATGAATTGCTTTGTTGCTACTTCTTCATCAAAATGCCGTGACATGAACTGCTTTGTTGCTACTTCTTCATCAAAATGCCTTTTTGTTGCAAGTTGATTCTTAAGGTTTTGAATCCTTGTTCGATTCCTTGTCTCATACTAGTTCTTTAGAACTTGCCATGCTTCAAAAGCTATGATAGTATGCTCAATCAGGGTCATAACTAAATTAGTGATGCTTGATGATGCATATAGTGTATTTGCATTCCTTCATCTCCACACCAATGCGAGAATAGGGTGTAGCAATATGGTATGTAGTAGTGGATCTGTTGGATTTGGAGTAGGACCTGGCTTGCATCAACCCTTGTTGTGGTTTTTACAACTCATATGAATCAAGAATAGACCTAATCTTGAACTTACAAAGGTGGAGGGTAGGCATGACTGACAGATGCGTTAATTGTACGTTGGACCATCTCTCCAAATCTACCTTCAAAAGTGAAATACTGTTCTGTATTCAGCTGCATAGGATGATGTTGCCATAGTTGGCTGCTTCTTGCTTAGCCTAGATATGTACAAATTGCTAGGAAAGAAAAAGCTACCAGATGTTGACTATCGTGTATCATAATCACATACCCAGTCAGAATCATTGAAGGCCTATAGTTGTAAATTACCTCCCTTAGCATAGAACAATCCGAGATCTTGAGTGTCTTGCAAGTATCTGAAGATACATTTAAGTGCCTTCCAATACTTAGCACCTGGGCAATTCATGAACTTGAGAGTTGTGACATGTCTAGCCATGAGTTACACAAATAGATTAGGAACTGATCATAAGTGATTATGTTTCACCAGCATCCTATACACTAAGCTTTATACTAGGTTCCATTGGTGTAGAGATTGGTTTACAACTTTTCATATTGAACTTGAGCAGTGCCTTGATTTACTTTGATTGCAAATAACTATGCCATCATCATGTTGTATAAAATACATGCCCAAGTAATAGTATTAACACTATTAATGGTGTTTGCATTGATAATGAGAAGATTAGGAAGGTTTGTGAATGGCCAATCCTAAGAACCATTACCCAAGTCGAATCCTTTTTAGGATTTGTTAAATTTTTTGAAATTTATTTGGAATTATGCAAAGATTTCTTTGCTCTTTTGATTTTTTAAAAAGGGGTGGAGAAAGGTAAGTAAAATAAGTGTAAGCTTGTTGAGTGGACTAAGGAATTGGATGGGTGCTTTAATGAATTGAAACATCAACCCAGCCACTCCTCTTATGTTACAAATTTTGGATCCAAGTAAACCATTTATGGTTGAAAAGGATGCTGATGAGTATGCTATTTGAGCTGCGTTGTTCCATGATGGGCAAACCATTTTCTTTTGAAAGTAAAAAGCTAATTGATCCTTAGATAAAGTGGCCTATGTATGAGAAAGAGCATTTTGTTGTTATTCATGCTTTAAAAAAGTAGAGACATTATCTTTATAGCTCTACTTTTGTGGTATTTGTGGATAATTCATTAATACTTTTGCGATTCTCTAGAGGTGAGGGAGGAAAAGGCTCATTATTCTGAGCTTATGCAAGGGTTTGATTTCAAGATTCATTATCGGAAAGGATCTACCAATAAAGTGGCAAATGCTTTAAGTAGAACCGGCTATGTGCATCAACTTTCATCTGTTGAGATTCAGTCTCACCTATTTCACTCTCTCAAGGGCTTATATCCCCATCATGGATTCTTTGGTAGGATCCAGGATATTGTCCAAGTTTGGACAACCCCTATTTCTATTATTATGAAAGAGTATTCTATTCATAATGGTTTGCTCTTTCGACAAGGAAAGGTCTGTATAACCGATGTTGATGGTTTCAGGAGTCCCATCATGTTTGAGTGTCATGACATGCCTTTTACTGGGCATCTGGGTGTGTTGAGGATTGAGAATTTGGTAAGGAGAGATTTCTTCTTGCCAAATTTGAAGGTTGATGTCGAACAATAAAGCTAAGCACTTGAGACATGGTGGTTTGTTGATGTAGTTGTTGGAGATACTTAAAAAGAAATGGCAGAGTATTTCTATGGATTTTGTGGTTAGTTTACCACGGACTTTATGCCATTTGGGTGATTGTTGAGACCAAATCACCAAATTGGGTAGGTTCATCCGTTACAATTTATAAAAGAGAAAATCTCACTTGTACACCTTGTTCATTTATTTATTGAGAAGTTGTTTAGCCTTTATGGCTTGCTAGTTGATATTGTTAGTGATCAAGATCCAAAGTTCACTAGATATTTTTGGTATGAAATATTCAAGTATGAGCTCATTTGACTATCCGAAGTCCTATGGCTAGAAATAACATGTAAATCAGACCATGGAAGATATGTTGCATGCATATGCCTCTCTGAGATAGTTTGATTGGGAAGATTATCTTTAGTTAATAGAGTATGCTTACAATAGTGCTAAGAATTCTACTACTAAAATGAGCCGTTTTATGCTCATGTATGGCTTTCAGCCTAGATCCCGATGAGGATGATTGGCTCAGAGAAAGTTTGAGTTGGTGATGTGGTTGATTTCTTGAAACAATAACAAGACATGCTATAGTTTACAAGGGAGAGCATAAAAAGTGTGCATGATAGAGTGTAATTTTATGCCAACCAAAAGCTATCAACCAACTAGAGTTTTAGAAGAAGGTCAATGGGTTTACTTGAGAAAGACCCTCAAGTAATGAAGACTAGAAAAGTTTATAAGTTGTCTCTAAGATTTGCTGGACCTCATATGATCTTGAAAAAGATTAATGAGGTTGCTTATAAGTTTCACCTTCCTAGATGGCATATATGTGCATCCTGTCTTTCATGTTAGTAGATTGAAAGAGGTGATGTGGGTGTAAGATATAACTTAGTTTTTGACTAGGATCTCACAAGACTTGAGGATATATAAATCTTTGTTTCCCAAAAACGAGTGGCCATTGTGAATTGTAGGGACCGTACCCTTAGGAATCAAATTATTCCCGAGTGTGGTTGATTAGATGGAGAGAGCATTTTGATGAAGACAACACTTGGGAGAATGTTACCTCACTTTGATGCCACTATCTAGACTTCCTCTCGTTAAGAGGGGGAGAATATTACATCCCGTGTTGTGTGGACATAATGTAGCTAGTGTTAGAAGCTAACCGAACAATTCTTATAGTAGTGTGAACTGGTCAAGTGGCTTTAAAGTTGGGATTAGGGCCTATTTGTGAGTAGTTCTAGCTATGGAGCTCTACCTTGGGATTGGTGCATCCCAAGGGTCCTAGCTAGTGGTTAGCCCATTGGCAAGAGTACTACCAGTGCCGAGATGGTTGGGGGTACATGGTATGGGATGGTGGTTATCCCACCAGTGAGAGTAGTGCCAGTGCCGAGATGGATGGGGGTATGTGGTATGGGACGTGTATGCTTTGTGGCATGTGCTTGCTAGGGTTGTGCGGTGTCTAGCTTAGTGGTTTTAAGGGTGGATTTCCACCATGCATGTTTTAAAGTCTATGGTTAGGTGGCAATGCTAACCAAACTCTTATTTTTTCCCTTTATCATTTTTGTGATTTTATGATGATATGCAATGGCAGTGTTGAGTTATGAATGAGTTTCTAGCATGGTAGTGTGAGTCGGTCATGGGAAAGCACTAAGTAAGTGGAACCTTATGTTGGTGTGTTTTAGCAAAGGACACAAGAAAGGGGAGTATTAACCGTGGTAAGACCTGGTCTCGAAGACTAAATATATTGGTGGTCCTCTAGGAACAACCTCATAAGTTAGCATAGCTACCCCTTTTGTTGAACACCAAATACAAGTGGTCTTCTAGGACTAACACACCCTGTAAGTTACCATAGCTACCCCCCAATTGATTTATAGGGGATGGTTGTTAAAATAGGAAGCGAGTGGCTAAGGAATTGGGAACATCCCATGCACCAAGACAAACATAGATAAGCCACATGACATACTAAGTTGATGCAAAAATTATAGGTAATGTAGACCGAATCCAACATATAGAGATTCTTGAGGGAATATTTGAAACATGTGGGCCAATAGATTACTTAACGAAAATTCATTATTTTTCCCTAACATTCGATGGAAATGCTCACCACCAATGGTATAAAACATTAAAGGCTAAGGACAAAGTCAATTTCACTTGGTTTAAAAATGCGTTCGTCCCAAGTTTTGCAAGAAGTGGTGACAAATGGAACCTAGTGGCACATCTCCATAATATTAAGCAGTAAGAGAATGAGTCAATGTGAGATTATGTCTCACAACTTGAACATCTAAGCTTCTCGGAGATGCTGACTACTATCGATGCGGTCAATTATTGCCATGATTTTGTAAGGGAGTACAAGACTTAAAGATGCACGATTATATTCTCTTCTCCATCTGCTCTTGTTCAGACCACCTTTGTTGGTGTAAAAATGGCCATAGAATTTGAAGATAACATGTTGGAATTACTCTAGCTAACCTTAACATGTTGGAATTACCCTCGCCAACCTTAGCTAGATAATACAAAATCTCCCTCATTTGTTTTTATCAAGCTTAGCACGAGATGACACTCATGAGACGGGCCTAGGTGACCGCTCCACATTTACATCACTGGTGTATTTGGCAGCTGACATGATGGACCTCTTTAGTGATTCTATAGATAGACTATGCCTACCTAGTCCAACTGAGTTATGCCATACTTATCTTGCTAGCTCATATATTATCTTTTGTAGCCTTATTTTAAGAGCAAGAAGAAGAAGAAGATTTCAGTCTTCCATCATTGTGTGTCTCTTATCTATTGTGTGAGTGTGTGTGTGTACTTACAAGAGCTCAAGCTCTCTTTTCTTCCCTAATCTTTTCATAGTAATAGAGCCTAGTTCAAGCTACAGACATGGGTAGTAAGCAAAGGAAGCTATTCAAAGGAAGCAGTACATGGGTAAGAGCATCATCATTTCTTCCCTTTCTTGTTTAGGTACGGCACCCCCTAGGTAGCCTTGGGAGCTACACATGTCTGATTGAGGAGTTTTCTTTGCAGGCGTGCAGGTACCTATGTGGTGCGTAGTACTTTGTATTAAAATTTTATAGTTGGGTTTGTGTTTTGGATACATTACGACCTCTATTTTGTGACTAAATTCACGTTTCGGGCGTGTTACGGCCTTCGTTTGGCCACTGCAAGGTATTTTCAGGCACTTTTGGGAAGTTTTGATTTGAACCGTTTCCGTCTCTTGGTTATTGCAATGCAGTAGCACATTTTAGGTGTTTAGACAGTGATTGCACATGTATTGTTGATTGTGGGTGTATGTTCATGTACTTTGGTCACATGTTGTTGTGACATATAGATTGTGCATAGTACTATTGTGTTATAAGTTACATACATAAATTATCTGTCTATAGATTTTTGGTTGTTTGTGTACACAAATATGTCTGACAACATCAACCAAATTGTTAGTGAGAAGATTAATAAGAAAAATTTTCATGTGTGGAAGTTTAGAATGACAAATTTCTTGATGGAAAAAGGATTTTGGGACTATGTTGAAGGAGACAATGAGGAGTCTCCATAATTTTCTAAAGAGAACGTAACTCCAGCATAGATAAAGGCATTCAAATATGGAACCAGGATGCAAGGAAAGTCATGTATTGGCTTTCAGTCGGTCTGACAGACACTATGATAGGGCGTATATAGGATGCTAACACTCCAACAATTACATGACAAAACTTGGTAAGATATTTTAGACAAATGGAAAGGCAAGAAAGTTGCATAGGAGCTACATACAATGGAGAAGAAGAACATTTCCATCAATGAGTATGCATTGAAGATCAAGGGTATTGTTGAATCCCTTGGATCTATTAATATCTCAATGACTTGTGAGCATTTGCTTAAATGGGCTTAGCAAAGAATACAAGCCATTTAAGACCTCCATTGCTATAAGAGAGGATGTTCCAAGTTTTTGGGGATTTAGTATCTATGTTAATCATAGAAGAGAAGTCTTTGGGGTAGAGACTCTTCCTCCCAAAGTAAGAATAGGCCTTCTACTCATGTATAGAGGTAGAGGTCATGGTTGAGGACAAAGTGGTGGCCATTTTGGAAACCAAAATTATGGATAGCAGAAGTCCAACGATTTGCCAGCAGAGTAGCAACAAACACACATAGGTGGAAAATGCCAGTCTCAAGGAAGGGAGAGCTAGAGAGGATGAGGAAATTGGCAAAGAAAACAATTGGGATTAGGTTAAAAGGATTGCTTTTATTGTAGCAAACTAGGTCACTTGGCAGTAGAATGTTGCAAGAGCAAAGTGACGTAAAAAGTGGCAAGTTGCAGCGAAAAAATTATGCATCTTCAAGCAAGTAGGCTGAAGATAGATGTGAGTAGTTGTTTGCTATACAACACTTATTAAATGCAGTGAATGCAAATGTATCAAAATAGTGTGATGATGTATGATATGTGGATTCAGGGGCTTCTAACCACATGACTTATCATGTGGTGAGTGGTTTAGAGATGCTAAAAATTTGGAAAACTAGGTTATGTAGAGACGAGGGATGACACAGCTCATCCTGTTGCTCACATTGTGAATGTGCCATTGGCTATGCAGGAAGGACACCAAGATGAGGTACTTGGCTGATGTACTTCATGTGCCTAATATAACATAGAATTTGGTTTTTGTTGGGCAGATGGTTGAGCAAGGTTTGTAGGTATGCTTTAACCTTGAGGGCTACTATGTTAATAACTTCAAAAACAAATATTGCTTGGTTGAAAAGGAAAAAAGACTGGGTAGAATGTTTACTTTGGATGTAAGCATACCTAAGGTGAAAGCTGCTATGTTTGCATATAAGGTGTTTGTGGCCAATATAGAAATATGGCATAAATGTATTGGTCATGTGAATGAGCAGCAATTTGAATTCTATGCAGAATTCAAAAATTGTTACAAGTTTGCCAAAGTTTCAAGTGGATGGAATGCATATAGTATGCGTAGCATGTTAGTTTGGACAGAAAATAATTAATGTATTTCCACGACATTAGAAATGTGTGTAAGAAAGCACTTGATGTGGTGCACTCAAATGTGGTTGCTCGTGCATTAATGGTGGCTGAGAAGAGCATGCGTTACCATTATTGGGATGAAGTACTTGCGACTACAGTTTACATTATGAACAATATCTCCATAGCGGTGGCAGTGCATGGTGTGACTCTAGAGGAGCTGGTAGAAAACCAAATTTGTTACACTTGAAAGTGTTTGGATGCATTGTGTATATATATACACATTCTTGATGACTTATGTAGTAAGTTGGATCCAAAGGCTAAAAAATGTGTGTTCATTAGTTACTCCCTTGAGCAAACAGGGTACATACTTTACAACCCTGTCACATGTGAGATGAGGGTGAGTAGGGATGTTGTCTTTGATGAGATGAGTAGTTAGTGTGATGCTGTAAAAGACTTGATTGGGAACTAATGCACAGGAGTAGGTGGTTGCGCAGAATATAGGTTAACAATCACATTCATTGTTCTGAGTGGACCAAGACTCCTCTAGTAGTGGGATTGCTCATAGACCTTGGAGTGGCAGGCTCTGTTAGAAAATTAGTCCTGAAGGTATAACACAAGTGCATCACATAAAGGTAAAGAGAATATTGTTGAGTCCCTTGGTATACCTGGCATTTCAGTAGGGCATTCATATGTTGATGGAGTCTAGTGGGCTCATCGCAGAGACTTGATTGAGGAGTCTAGGATTCCAACTATCATGACACCTAGTGCAAGGAACGCTAAGGTAGCCACAAAGAACACCAAGGACAGATCGAGGAACACACACGTCGAATAGGGTCAAAAATCCTATTTAAAAATTGATGTATGATGGTTATGTAGCTAACCGTCATGCTTATATGGGGCAAGTTTTGAGGATGCTATTGGGAGAAAGCCATGGACGAATAAATGGTTATACTAGATGTAAATAAGACATGTAAATTGGTGCCTTTACTTGAGGGAAAAAAGGCTGGATGTAAGTGGGTCTATAAAGTAAAGCACAAGTCACATGGAATTATTAGTAGGTACAAGAAGAGCTTGGTTGCCAAAGGTTATGCTCAAATCGATGGCATTAATAATGAGGAAACATTCAGCCCTGTTGCATAGATGGCAAACATGAGAGTTGTTATTATTGCAATGGCTACATCAAAAGGATGGGTTTTACATGATATGGATGTAAAGAATGTAGTCTTGCATGGTGAGTCACAAGAAGAGGTATATTTGGAATAGCCACTTGGTTATGATGATTTGAGTCACCTAGATTATGTGTGCAGGATATGTAAAGCCTTGTATAGATTAAAGCAGGAACCGAGAGCATGTCATGACAATATTGCATAGTATCTTATCACCATTGGCTTTTATATATGGTAGAAGCTGATCATTCACTCTATGTGCAAAAGAGTGATAACGGAATTATGGTCATCACCATCTATGTGGATGACTTGATGGGGATTGTTGTCATGACCATCTACGTGGATGACTTTATTGCTGGTGGTGATAATGAAGATGAAGTTGAGAATGCAAAGAGTCTCCTCAAAAGAAATTTGACATGAAAGATTGGGAGAGCTGAGATACTTTCTTGGCATTGAGCTCATCAAGGTGACTTTATTGTTGGTGGTGATAATGAAGATGAAGTTGAGAATGCAAAGAGTCTCCTCAAAAGAAATTTGACATGAAGGATTGGGTGAGCTGAGATATTTTCTTGGCATTGAGCTCATCAAGATGCCTAAGGGCATATGGCTATCATAGAGATAGTAGGCATTGGCCATGTTGTCCAAATATGGTATGGTTGGCTGTAAGTCCATTTCTATACTATTGGATGAGAATGGTTGGTTGTAAGCTCATTTCTATACTATTGGATCAGAATGGCAATCTGAGTGCAAATGCAAGTGAGATTTCGGAGAATGCCACTATGTATAGGAAGATATTTGGCCATGTTGTCCAAATATGGTATGGTTGGCTGTAAGTCCATTTCTATACTATTGGACGAGAATGGTTAGTTGTAAGCTCATTTCTATACTATTGGATCAGAATGGCAATCTGAGTGCAAATGCAAGTGAGATTTTGGAGAATGCCACTATGTGGTGTTGGTACATGGAACAACAAGAAGAAATCAATAATTGCCTTGTACAGAGGCATTGTATAGGGGTGCTATGAGTGGCATCATGTGAGGTAGCTTGGTTACATAAGATGGAAGCATGTGAGGTAGCTTGTTTACATAAGATAATCAGAGATTTGGGGCTACATGTGACATGCATGTTGTCATATATTGTGGCAACCTTAGTAGCATACAGTTGGCTAGGAACCTAGAGCTTCATGCGTGGGCCAAACACACAGATTGCCCATTATCACTTCACGAGAGAGAAGGTCTTGAAAGGAGATGGTGATCTTGTGTACATCAGCACACGAGAGAGAAGGTCTTGAAAGGAGATGGTGATCTTGTGCACGTCAGCACAGAGCAGCAGATAGCTGACATTTTCACCAAGGCCTTAGGAGCAGAGAAGCTTCATAGATTACACACTATGGTTGGAGTCTTAGAGATGGAGTTGATCTTGAGGGGGAGTGTTGAGATGTTAAGCTCAACACGAGCTGACACTCATGATGCGCCTGGGTGACCACTCCACATTTACATCATTGGCATGTTTGGTAACTGCTGCTGACATGATGAACCTTCACTCCTCCAGTGATTCTATAGCTGGTGGACTACATCTACCTAGTCCAACCAAGTTGTGGCATACTTATCTTTCCAGCTCACCTATTCTCGCTCGTACATAGTACTCTAGTACTTATATGGGGTTTTCACTAATCTTTGTAACTTTCTTTTGAGAGCAAGAAGAAGAAGAAGATTTCAGCCTTCCATCTTTATGTGTGTCTTATCTATTGTTGTGTGAGCGTATTGTGTGTGCTTGTTGCAAGAGCTCAAGATCTCTCTCCTCCCCCAAATCTTTTCATCATTGGTTACAACATCTTGAGTTTTGAGCTATTATGACTTAGGAGTTTGAGAAAAACACAACATGACCATTGATGAGCTAAGCACAACCATATTAGAAAAGTTAAAGCTAAAAGAGGTACGAGAGATGCCAAGCAACATGTATGTCTATCCATGAAGAGAGGTAAGCTGGTTTTCATATATGTAGACGAAATCACATGAGCAGTTAGTGCCCTCATCTACATGCATTTAGAGAATCATAATACTACCACATGTAGGTTCCCTCAGCCTCAACCAATAGGTTAATTTCCTACACTAATGTAACCTTTAGCTTTACCAGCATCAAAACAACTCATACCAACGTGGCTATTGGCCATATGTGCATACAACAAAATGTGTAAAAATATCCAAGGGGTATATATAGGATGTACTTGATGCACCTATACCACCACCAATCTTGCCACCACAACCACTTCCACCTAAGCTAACATTGTTCAATTTTTACCACCTCCATCACTCTCACCTAAGCCGGACCGCCAACGTCAAGGCGAGATCACATTGGTCCAATCCCCTTGGTGGAACAGTGGAAGGGTGAGGTGAGGTGCATCCACTCAGATAGCATGGGGAGGTCGAATGACTGTGGCCACGTCAATCCGCCGCTAGCAATTGTCTAGCTTCTGCTACCAACAACTGAAACCCCCACCGGTTTCATTTCATAGTAGGGAACCTGGGTTCACCGTCTTCTGACTTTACCTACTAGATAATAGATAACCGGTTGACCTACTAGACGATAAATAAGATGAATGATTTGGACTAGCCACTACCTGCAAAACTGTCTACCTGCTGGGACTGTTCCTTGGCCCGTAATTCTTGACACAAGGTTAGAATTCTAGCTGGAGTGGTATCTCATGCCTTTATTCATTTCGACATGCCTTGTGGACAAAAGGAACCCTGTACCGGGACTCATTAACTCACGTTCTTGCTGGCACTACATCAACTCCAATCTTTACGCCCCTACTGTCGCTTCTTCTTGGGTTCGTAGAGTTGAGTTTACCATTTACCCCACCACGGAGCTTGGGGCCAATGGGTCGTGACGTACTCTTTGCACAACAAATCCACTTTAAAGTTGACTTATTTGCTTGGCCAATTTTCAGAATGTGTACGAAATCCCGAATAGCACCCTTGTCTAAGGCTTTGAATGAGGCCTGGACTCTTATTCCATGACTTCACATTGCTATTATACTTGATACTAACACTAGCGATTGTAACGTATGGCTGTAGCCGGGTATTAAATTACCTCCGTGAGGTGCAAATGCCGGCCGTTGACAATATAGTCTCGGCCACTACTCGCAGTGGCGACCAAAGCGACTCTGACTCTTATTCCATGACTTCACATTGCTATTATACTTGATACTGACACCAGCGATTGTAACGTATGGCTGTAGCCGGGTATTAAATTACCTCTGTGAGGTGCAAATGTCGGCCGTTGACAATATAGTCTCGGCCACTACTCACAGTGGCGACCAAAGCGACTCTGACTCTCAGGAGCCTAGCATGCTCTTAGAAGTTGACCTTAATGACCTACAAGTCATTTTGAGGGATCACCCTTCTCATTCTAGGGTGACTCTCTGTACAGTGGAATCGAGTGGTACTTCATGGATGACGTCCGGGTACCGAAGTGTCAATATCTGCATGTTGGTGGTGTCTGAGTCTACTTGAGGTGGTCTTGGATCCGGCCACCTCTTTCCCTCTGGCGAGCCATCAAACTGGGTCAAAAGGCCTATCCTTGGAGAGGATCTCGGTTAGGAGCTGTTGAGACCCTCGATGATGTCATGGACATTGGGCATCCCATCACGGGTTAGACGGAATACGACCCAATCCGTGTCCAGTAGGACCCGCTTACCCCCATGGATTGATATTGCGCATTGATCCAAGTTAACCGACCATGCAATGACACAAGACCAATGGAGGTGGTAAAACTTGAACAATGTTACCTTAGGTGGATGTGGTTATGGTGGTAAGATGATGGAGGCGGTAAAACTTGAACCACTAAAAGAAAATGCATATCCTTGTAGTATACTCGTGAGTATACTCTAACTTGCAAGTATCCTCATGAGTTAAATTTTAATAATGGCTACTATAAAGAGCTCAGGATATCATCATGCCCAATTTCTACATCATCTAAGGAGCCACACCTATATAACTATCTAATAGAAAGGATGAGTAGGGATATGATATTAACTCAATTATGAGTAGGGCTTGTTTTTTTATTTTTTTATTTTTTTATTTTCTTATTTCTCTAGTTTTATTATGTGTACCTTAGGCTAGAATATCTTGGGTTAGAGGTATGTAATATGTTTTTATCTTACACTCATTGATCCATCTCAACACCATCAAGGGTCTGAATTCTTTCCAAGCCCCATGGAGTGATGTTCATGACTTTGAATGGTTGTAATCCTATCCCTTGGTGATATGTAAGCCTTTTCTTTTTGTTGCATCCAACCAAAACATGAGGGCTAAATCTCCTTAAGTTCCTTTTTTTGATGTTATAATTTATCATATTTTCCCTACAGAGCTTCTCTACCATCAACCCATACCAATCTAGCTTTGTCCATTTTTCCAGATCTATCAATCTCTTCGCAATTACATTTCCAGTAATCAATAGTTCTATAACTCTAATTCTTAGGCTTTTTGGCACATAAGCATCACCATATCTACTCCATATGTCAACTAGAATGGTGTGTATCCGGTTGCAAACTTTGTAAGATATGCACGTTAGGTCCAAAGTGTAGTCAAAAGCTTATGTTCTCAATTGCAAACTTTGTAAGATATGCACGATAGGCCCAAAGTGTAGTCATAAGCTTATGTTTCCAATCATTACTCAACAATATTTGTAAGGATTAAACATAACATTTTGTTAGTTCTGTTGGCCTTGCCATTTGCTTATGGATAATATATGGGGATGATTTTTTATGGACCTCGAGAGAGTTGAATAACCTCATTGTTAAAGTTTAGAAGGGGTGGCACTCAATAACCTTGTTGAAAAATTGTGATTCTTCATCATTTACAAGCTTATGGGCATCTAAATCTAGAAATGACTTGCTTGTAAACAAATTTAGTAGTGCTATGAGCTTTGATCTTTGTGAAGGAGGCTGTGACTTGTGCCCATTTAGTAAAAAATCCATAGGTACAATGATGTAACATGCGATAGGATTGATAGGTTCTACAAAGTCACAATGATGTAATATGCTTGGGTCTACCATGCGGTAGGATTAATAGGTCCTACAAAGTTGATTCCTTATTTTGCAAAAGGTTGTGTTACTAAGATTAGTGTAAGTGGCATTCATGGGACACATTGGGTTATTATCAAAGGTGTATTGCATTCTATGTGTAAAATACACGACCATTGTATAGAGTATTAATAATCTTTGAATGGGCTAAAGAATGTTAACAATGAATGTACTAGTTGGTGCATCAAACTTTGTGTGACCACCCAATTGGAACTTAATCTTCCATGTACACACATTGATTCTTCAAACTTTGTAATTAGGTGTGTGTTGGCATAACAAGGGGAATACAAGTTGGATTACCCTATTTATTTTTCCAATAGATAACTTAATGATGCTAAAAGAAACTACACCACCATATAAAGACAACGCTTAGCCCCATGGTATACTCTATGAAAAAATATCACTAGTATCTATTGGCCAAGAAGATTATTTTCTTTGTGGACCATCAAGCTCTATTATATCCTGTAAAAAAGACTTGCATAAGTGGCCAAGAAGATTGTGTTCTTTGTGGACAAATAAGCTCTATTATATCTTGTAAGTAGATTGTTTCCTTTGTGGACTATTAAACTCTATTATATCTTGTAAGAAAATTATTTTCTTTGTGGACTATCAAGCTCTATTATATCTTGTAAGGAAGCCTCACATAAGTGGATACGATACATCACATTGTTGCTTTTAATTCTAGAGTTTTAATTTATGGCCATTGGAAGAAAAGCATAACAACATGTTTTAGTTGACCATTTTGTCTCAAATTCCTATTGGTGAACCCTCCATAGGCATTAATGTAATGATCTTTTAAATGCTTATTTATTGAAGTTAAATCTAGCATCTAAATGGAGTGATGAGATATCACACTACCCTGCATATGGTTTTTTGCAAGTCATAAGAGGACATTTTGTTGGCAAAGTAACTGTACCTCTTACCAATTGATACTACACCTCTTACCAATTGTTGATAATGGGACAACGTATAAGCTAGGTAAAGATGATTTTCTAAGAAGATGTGCGCATGAAGATGAATTTGTAAACATTTTAGAAAAAAGCACAAGAGGACATTTTGTTAGCAAAGTAACTACTTTTAAGGTTCTCTAGGTAGAGGTTTATGGTGGTGGCCAATATTATTTGGTGATGCCATTTCAAGGGATGTGAGGAGTGTCTCTGTGCCATAGTAAAAAGATAGAATTCCACTCACACCAATCACAGTCACACAACCTTTAAAAAAATAAGGAATTGACTTCGTAGGACCTCTCAATCCTATCGCATGGTAGACCTAAGCATGTTACATCATTTTGACTTTGTAGGACCTATCAATCCTACCTGCATGGAAGACCCAAGAATGTTACATCATTGTGCCTATGGATTTTTTTACTAAATGGGCAGAGGCCAAGGCCTCCTCTAGGAAGGTTAAAGATCATAGCACTACTAAATTTTTGTACGAGCAAGTCATTTCTAGATTTAGATGCCCATTAAGCTTGTGAGTGATGAAGGATCACAATTTTTCAAGGTTGTTGAGTGCCACCTCTTCTAAACTTTAACAATGAGGTTATTTAACTCTCTCTTGAAAGGTTTCTTGGCAGTCCACAAAGAATCCCCCCCATATCTAATCCATAAGAAAATGGCCATCGCCAATCTTCTTATAAAGATTGTTGAGTAATGATTGGTAACATAAGCTTACTACACTTTGGGCCTATCGTGCATATCTTACAAAGTTTGCAACAACTGGATACACACTATTCCGGTTGGCATATGGAGTAGATATGGTGATGCTTATGTGCTAACAAGCCTAAGAATTAGAGTTAGAGAACTATTGATTGACTAAGAATGCGTATGCGAAGAGATTGATAGATCTTAAAAAAATGGACAAAACTAGATTGATATGGGTTGATGGTAGAGAAGAAAATATGGTATGATTATAACATCAAGAAAAAGGAACTTAAGGAGATTTAGCCCTCATGTTTTGGTTGGATCCAACAAAAAGAAAAGAGTTAAATATCACAAAGGGATAGGATTGCAACCATTTAGAGTCATGAAGATCACTCCACAGGGCTTGGTAAGAATTGAGACCCTTGATGGTGTTGAGATGGATCAATGGGTGTAAGTTAAATATGTTATGGACCTCTAACCCAAGATATGCTAGCCTAGGTACACATAATAAAATAAGAAAATGAGAATTTAAAAAAAATCTCGAGATAAAGCTAAAGCCTGTGAGGCCACATTGAACTAGTTAGTAGGCTGAAGGTTAATATATCTATCTTTAGTAATAAAGCTTCTAGCATTATTGTGACTTTGAATAATTTTAATTGATATGGGGGACAAGTCATATCTTACTCTTATATAAAACATGGGAGAATTTAAGTAAACCATAGCTTGCACCTATAAATGCTAAAGTCTAATGTGTTACTTCATGTATGGTGAAGGTTGGATAATTTTCAAGGTTGATAATCCCTTGGTGGGAAAGGTTTACATAATTCCTATAGGAACAATGAAAAAGCATGTGTTGCTAGTAGCTTAGATAACTGCCAACCAATCTCAAATATAATGACTGGGCTAAAAAGTGAATCCAATCAATTATGTGTGATGCATGGTTCATGTGTGAAGCATGGTAATGAATGATTTCCATCTGTTATAATTATTTTTGTGAGTGATTCCAAAGTAATTGTGATCTAACATTGTGGATTATGTTGAGTATAGATCATGAGTTTGAGACAACCAAGGTGGACATTGGACGAGATTATGTAGCCAAGCACATGTGTGATAAATATTTAATTTTGTATGGTTTGGCTCATTGTACATATGTTGGGCAAGGATTTTTTTTGATGAGATGTTTTAAAAGCATTGGACTAAGGTTTAATTTTGTAAAAGCTATGCTATTTATGGCTCTAAGGGCTAAATTTTGTAAAAGCTATGCTACTTATGGCTCCAAGGGCTAAATTTATTAATATGATTTAAATACCACGTGTGGGAGTGGAGCTACACATGTCGGGGAGGAGATTGCACCGAGTCTTGTGTTCTTTGATTCTTATGTTCTTTGATAGTGGAGTAAAACAAGTAATACTACCAAACACCTGTTGTAAAGGAAAGGAGAAAGTGGTGAACACACAAGAACCCAACCTTAAAAAATATAAAGTGGTACACACAAGAACCAACTCAAATAAAAATATGTATTCACACAAGGACTTGATCCGGTATTTATGGAAACTTTAAACAAAGGGATGGGTTCACATAAGAACATGATTTGGTATCTATGTACACCTTAAATGAAGGGATAGATCCACACAAGAACCTACTCTAGTATCAATGGAAACATTAATCCATTGGATGGAAGAAGAGCTATAATGTTCTAAGGATGATCTAGAGAATCTTCATCAACACTTCTCGTCAAGCTCTAGGGGAATATCTAGGTATCATTGTTGCGAACATCTAAGTATCATTGGATATGATCTCCCAAGGAACTTGTGGTGTTTCCATCAATAATCAAATAGATTTCCATCATCTAAGTATCATTGGATATGATTGCCCAAGGTTTTTATGATGTGAAAAACTCATAGTGCTCTAAGACATGAATACAATTATGAAAAACCAAAGTCAAGCTTTTCATGCCAACATAAATTGCTTAGAAAAGTGTTCCCAAGAATCTCATGGTGTTTCATTAGGTCTCTTTAGGAGGACACTCTAGGCTAGTGAGGGATTTTGGGATTATGAAAATGATGCTACACCTTGCTTGGTAGTTCAAGTACTTGGGTTCTTCTTGTGACATGAGGACAATTACTTGACAGAATGTATATTAAAGAGTTATGATTATTGAATCCCAATTAATGTGACACCTATTGTGTCCTCATCATTGAAGGAGGTCTTCCTCCTCTTACAAGTACTTATAGGTGGTTTTTGTTGTAGGCATCACATAGAACTTCCCTTATAAGGGGATATTCCCAACTTGGAACTATGTAGTGAAATCCCTAAGACATGCAACTACGAGTCCATTGTTCTAATGTGTGCCTTAGTTGGTGTGAGCATAGGTTGTGGCCTAATAAACACCAAGTTTTGTGAGAGATGAGGTTATGGATAGCTCCCTAGTAGCAACCAAAGCTAGCATCTCAAAACCAGTCTCTATTGTCATGCAATTGATCTCTCTAGTCATACCTAACAATCTTCATCTTCCAAGTCTACAACTTAGAATAGCTCCAGTATCAACCGAAGCTAGCTTCTCCAAACCAGTCTCTATTGTCATGCCTAACAATCTTTATCTTCCAAGTCTACAACTTGGGAAATGTTAACAAAAATGCCATGTTTTTGACGTTTTTTTTCCTCTCTTCTCATTTGGCTTCATGTTTCATCTCAATTTATCTCCTTTTCTCCTCCTTCTTGAGGTGAATAGCCCTTGAAAAAGCATTTTTGGTCCTCCACAATAGCACTGCTATTATTGAAATATCCCTCCATCTCAATGCTATCAAGAATTTCAATGCCCACCATGCCTAGGGGAGTTAATTTGAAACTTTTGAAGGGGCCTAGTCCTCTATAGTTAAGCTTACACTTCTGGTTCTTAGTGCTATACATGTGAACCATGCATTAGGGGAAATTTGAAGTCATAAAAGGGCCCTTTAAGAAAAGTGTCAAAAGAGGGTATGGGATAGGCCTAAGTTATATAGAAATACCATCATAATTTGAATTTGAAGTTTGGAGGGAATCTTATATCCCTTTTATCTAACATCAAAATCCCCTCATGCGGGATATTATTGGAAAGATCCTAAAGAGAAGATTAAAAATCAACTTTCTCCAACAAACTTGGAGTTAACATGCTCAAGATAAATGGTTTAGACTATATTTTAAGGAAAAGATGACATGGCATCTCTTAGAGGCCCCTTTTAAGACCCTAAATCCCCCTAATGTCTCCTTGTTCCATGTCCTTATGTTTATGAATCTATATTTTAAGGAAAAGATGGCATGGCATCTCTTAGAGGGACTTTTAAGATCCCAAATTACCCCTAATGTCTGCTTGTTCTATGTCCTTATCTTTGAGGTTATCATCAAACAATTGCTTATGTCATAGTTTCTCAATAATCATGGCATAGACATTGCTCAGAGTTTGGCTTCTTCTAATTTATCTAGCTCAATTGTTAAGATATTTTTGATTAGTCTTTCCTTGGCTATCATTCTTAGGCTTGGCACTAAAAATTCCATGGGAATATTACTACATTTAGTCTATAAGTCAAGTTTAATGGTGCTATTATGTACACTCCTATCTTAGTAGTTCTATAATCCCATAAATATGCTACAACTTTTGTTCCCAATCATTACATGTATGCCTCAATGATTTTGTCAAGATAGCATGGATAATCTTGTTAGGTGGTGTTCTCTGCTTAGCTTTTGGACTCGAGGTAATATGGGTAATATTTTTTGGTGGGTTACCAAGAATCCATTCATCAAGAAAGGGTGGTGATTCAATTTTGTAGAATAAGTGTCCTAGTAGGTAGGGGAGTTTTTTTGAATTTGCACTTGATAGGATCTTACCAATTCTGAAGCAGCTTCCAAATTACTCTCCTCCTCTATGGAATTGGGATATTATTTTATCAAATTCTTTAAAATTTTTTTTGAACCAATTTAAAATTCCTTGGCTTTCCTTTGGCTTGTGGTAGTGGTTGGCTTAAAGTCCATCTCCTTCTTAAAGAATGATGATAAAAAGCATCGGAGCCACTCTACACAGTCACTTAGTCATCATACCCCTTACCAATCTTCTTGGATTACTAATGTCAATGGGTTTTGGGGATTACTCTCATATTTTTTGGGGATTACTCTCATATTTTTTGGGACCTCTTGGGGATAAAACATTTTCCTCTCACGAAACTCTTTAAGTTCTAAAGGTCAAAGCCTCTCTTGCTGCATGAGTAGTTGCTTGCTCTCCTTTTTCTCTATAGGCTAGTGACTGCATTGAGAGGGATACTTTGAATGTACCCATCTCTTATGCTAAGCAAGTTGAGACTTGTCATTAGCTTTTTCTCTTAGCCTTATCCTAATGAGGACACTCTCAAGGGGTTGTCCTTGTACATGTACTTTTTGATACATAACCCATGCAAAGAGATAGGGGTTAAAGGGGGTTGATTATGCAGAGTACTCTTGCCATTCTTTCCTTGACTAGACACTTAGCCAAACTATGAGTTCCATAGTAGTTATCATTAAGAATCAAAGTTTTTTTTGAAATGAGGAAGAGTTAATCATAGAAATACATCTCTCTACCCTGATAAGGGACTAGAAACTGGCATTGGGTCACCTCATTGCTGAGTCCTTTCCATCCCCATAAGGAAATCATGAAAACTCCACTTAAGTTGTTAATTTAATGGTAATGTTTCCATACATGGCAAGTAATGTACTCATGAAGGACATGGACTTTGGGGGATTGTGAGTGGTAGGGAGAACTACCGGATAAGGAGAAGAGAAAATGTTTTAACTTGGAAAAGATAAGAGAGCCCTAGAAATAATTGCATTAGGACTAGGAGATAGTTTCATTCATCATATTACATTAGAAGAAAATTTAAAAGGACCATAGGATGAACCAAAAAATTTGTTTGAAGCCAAACAATTGAACCAAAAAAATTAGTTTCAAAATTCAGTTTTTTGGATTAGACATCAAAGAAAGTGAGTCAATTTAAGCTCACTTAAACAAATGAAAAGTGTTATGCACAACTTGCATGTGTTGGAGCTTCATTGGATGAGGAGGATGCCATAGTCCTTAATCCTTCTCAAGAGTATGACCTTGGAAGCATTTAGTTAACCCAACCCAACCTTCACCAACATTGAAGTAGCCTTGTTTGAAGAGGAGAAAAGACTCAAAGTCAGAGAGGGTGAACCCGAGAGAAGAACATGGGGAGAGAGTGAGCTTGAGCTCCTTGCAAGCGCGCACCGCATGTGCACACACACACACACACACGCATGCATGCACACACAACACACACACACACGCGCGCGCATGCAAGTGCGCGCGCGCACACACACACACACACACACACACACACACACACACACACACACACACACACACACACACACACACAAGAGTAGACAAGCACACAAGAGAGATGGATGGCTGAATTTTATTCTATTCTCTTCTCTTCACTACAACAATAACATAAACATACGAGTACATACTATAAGGGAAAGTAATCTCCTACTATAACATACAAATGGTGGCTAGTCTATAGTGTGAACTTCATTACATGAGCTGGTGCCATAACTATGCCATAACTCTAGTACACCAAAGTGGTTGTCATATAGCCTGTAAAGTGTAATCTCACTAACCATGGCAATGGCATGGGTGGAGATGTCATCTTAGCATGTCATCCATATTCAAACTAGTTGAGCTCGATACCTTAACACTCCCCCTCTCAATTAAGTAAGCTCCTGAACCTACATAGCTTTTCTATATCCCCAATACCTTTGTTAAGATGTTAGCCAACTTGATTCTCCATGCTGACATACACTAAATTGCATCACCTATTTGAACCTTCTCCCTCACAAAGTGATAATTCACCTCAATGTGCTTTGTCCTAGCGCATGATACACTAGGTTCAATTGTATGCTTCTCATGTTGTCAGAATATATGATAATAACCCTATCCATGGACTCATCTATATCTGCTAGTAGCTTTTATAACCAATCTACTTCATAGGATGTTGCCATAGTAGTACTCAACCTCAATACTCAACAAAGTAACTGTTTGTTGCTTCTTGCTACACCAACTAACAACAACATTCTAATATGAAAATCTGCTATCTGACACTACTAGCCCAATCTGCATTTGTATATCCATGTAGATGTACCTGTCTTTAGCCTCATAAAAAAGTCCACAGTGTATTGTGGCTTTATATACCTGAGTATCTTCCTAGCCATATCCATGTGTGGCCCTGCATAAATTGACTCACCAACCTAACAACATAACTATGCATATAAATAGTATGGTCCTCTAAAAGATCACTTGTATAGACAAATTTGTGTTGTACTCCAATGGCACTGAGATTAGCTCTTATAACCTCTATCATCCCATATTTGGACATTATGTCCAAAGCATATTTCCTCTATAATAGCTAAATGTCATCATGTGATCTAATCATCTCTATACCCAAGAAGTATTGCAACTCACCAAAATCCTTCATTTCAAACTTCCTCTTATTAAGGAGCATATTTAGCTCATTATGAATGTCACCATCACTATCCCCTATAACAATCAAGCCATTAACCTAGATGATAACTAGATCAATGACCATGTCTATCTTTTTCACATAAAGTGAAAAATTAGAAGTGGATGTATGAAATGCCATAGTGATAAAAGATTTTCCTATCATGTTTGACCATGCTCTAGGTGGTGCCTATTTCAAGCCAAACAAGGCTTTACATAACCTGTAAAAAACTCCAAGTGTCCATCCTCATATCCTAGTGGGTGGCTACACCATGTAGACCTCCTCCTATAAACTCGGGGGAGTCACTCAACAACATATGTGACTATCATGTGAGTTCAACAAAAGGAATTATTTAATTTCTTTTTTGCTCACATTTTCACATACAGAAGGGCACTATAAAAAGGATTTTGGGAAAAAATTTACAGATTGAATAGAAAAAGGGTACCTTTTATTAATGAAAAATTCACATGTAAGGGGTTTTATAAATAGGCCTTGAATGCACACGATACATAGGGTTTATACATATTGACCACCCCTCCCCCCCCCTCGACCTTATAAATTACCATCATGTAGAAGTGTATTTCTTTACATCCATTTAATGTAAAGAGAATTTCTTAGCTAATGTAAAGACCATTTCTTAGATGCAACCATAGCAATGACTACTCTCACGGTTGCCATCCTAGAAACCAGACTAAAAGTCTCCTCATAGTCAATCCTTTAGGTTTGTGTATATCCCTTTGTTACCAATCTTACCTTCTCATCACCAACCCATTTGAATTTTGTTTTAACTTCATAATGCTCATGTCTAAGTGCCTTCTCAAAACATGCAAGATTTGCTTGTTTTATTGCTTTGACCATATAAGCATAATGATGGGTTGCATACCCTTCATATCTCAACCCATTCATTGGAAATTTGACCATTATAGACCTATTTGTTGAATTTTCAACTCTTGTAATACTAGCAAATGATGTGTCAGAATTCTTGACATTCTACCTCAACCTTCCTAACCAAGGTCTAAAAATCGACACATTGCTAGATGACTCTCGAGGTCCACTAAACACATGTGAATGGTCCTCTCCATTATTCAATAATATTATTGTTTACACCAACCTCTATAGTGAAGGACTCTCTAGGTCCACTAATCACATGTGATTGCTGCTCTCCATTATGTAGTAACATTGTGAAGGCTCTCCACCACCAGGTCCACGATTGCTTCTCTCCATTCTGCACTAACATTGTTGTTTACATCAATCTCTATGGAGTCCTTCATTGGTGTATACTAGCTGCTCATCTCATAAAAAAACTTGCATCTCATGAGTAGTGCGGTTATAACATCTATAGACTTTCCACTTAAGAGAGTATCCAATAAAGATACATTTTTCCCCTTTTGATTTGCCTTTCACTTCATCTAGCATATGTACATAGGCAATGTAACTAAATACTTTCAAGTGTACCAAATGTGGTTTTTACCATTATAACTTTTATTTAGGCATCATGCTATGAACTATTGCAGTGGGGGTTTTGTTTATAATATAAATTGTAGTTGCTACTACTTTAGTCCAAAATTAATGAGGCATCTCTTTCTCATTCATCAATACACGAGCCACTTCTGTAATATGTATGTTCTTCCTTTCTACAACCCCATTTTGTTGTGAGTTATATTTCCTTTTTATCTAACGCTCTCTTAGATAATCATTGAATTCATTGGAGAAATATTCTTTCCCACCATATCTAATCTTAGCTCTTTTATTTACATGCCTTTACCTTTCTCAATCATTGCCTTGAAGCTCTAAAAGTGTATAAACACTTCACTTTTCTCTTTCATGATGTAGGCTACACATTTCTAGCAATGAACGATACATAATAGTGGCATTCTTTGTTTAATACCATTTTTGTTAGTCCCTAAACATCAAATATATACCACATCCAATGGTCTTTGATTCGCATTCCTATTATGTGGAAATGGTTGTTTTCCCAATTGCTATGCTTAGACTGTTTTAACAATTGGTATGGTTTACACGCTTTTCACATACTTTGTGCATTTTATCTACATTAAACTTTGACAAACCTATAACAATGCTTTGGGCCTACATATTTTTTAGCTCACTAAATATTGACACGAATGTTACATTTATCAATGTTTGCAATCACACTTATATCATGTGCAAACATTATAGTCTTCAGTTCAGGCATGTTTACATCCAATGTAGACATTTTACCAATTATATTTCCTTTTACAAAACAACCAATGTTTACACTATATGTTTACATCCAATGTTTACATTCATCAAATGTAAATATTCTTACAACCACGTGAAATTGGTTATTGAAATCTTCTATAGAACAGCCATGAGATTTAAACCTCATTTGGCAAACCTTGCTCAACTAGTTCATAACACAGACAGGAGGTTCTTTGTAATGTTTAAAACATGAAGTACATTAGTTATGTACTTCATTTTGCCATCCTTCATAGATAATGACACCTTACTAACATGCACAATAGTGTGCAATACTTCATTTTGCCATCCTTCATATAATGTCACCTTACCACTAGGTTCTTTGTAATGTTTGAAATATAAAGTACATCAATTATGTACTTTATTTTGCCATCCTTTATAGATAATGGTAACTTACCAACATGCACAATAGGATGCATAGTATCATCGCTTGTTTCCATATACCTTGGCTTTTCATGTGGTTAGAAGCACCTGAATCAACGAATCATACATCTCTAGGTTTAGTATATGTGCAATCATGGAACTAAGCATATGCTGCATCATAAAAAGCTTCTCACTTGTATCATCAACTTGCTTAGAGATTTGCTTCCAAATTAAAGGGAAAGAGATGGAGTTACCCTTACCCATGTACTGCTTCCTTTTCTTGTCTCTTGAGCTTCTCCACATGAACCTTGCTTCATATCTTGAATGTGTGACCCTTTGGTGTATTTATCGTGAAGGTAAGATATGGTGGTAGATCTTGTTAACCCTAGGAATGGGTTAACATCCCCTCTTCTTGATGGCGATCACGTCCTCGTGATCGCGTTGAAGACCTTTGTGTGTGGGGAGAATGGACAAGCTTTGTCAATGGCTTTGATATTGAGTGACCTTCAGTGGTCTTTGTTCCTCCAGAAGGAATAAGAAAAGTTAGTTACTGAATGAAAAGGTTAGTGGTTTATTGGGAATTCCTAACGGGGTGGGGGAGTTGGGGTTTTTTGCGAGTGATTGCAAGTTTTTTATATTTTTGTGAACTCTTTTTTTTTGGCTCACTTTATTTTTGACAATCATAAGCAACATGTGCACACTTTGTGTTAGTGGTGGGGAAACTAAGAGATGTTAATAATGGGAGAGAAGAGAGGGAAGGAATCGAAGGAACATAAACATTATCATCAGAACGAGATGGTGATTCTTAGTTTCTCATTTGATTCATTGAAGTGACATTCATTATTTGAAGAAATTAGCCTTCGATGATGTACCTTTGTGTGGCAAGATACTTGTCAAATGTTGTTGAGGAGGACCTATTCCTGCATGCTTCTTCCCATGTGCTTTTTATATTTTTATATATATTTAAATGTTATTTATGAAGTAGATATACATGAAGTACAAGAAGTGAGTCATATAGACTCTTATTGAACTGCTCTATGTGGAGGATCAAAAGAATTATGTCAACTTGTGAGGCTAATATATAAATGTTATTTATGAAGTAGATATACATGAAGTACAAGAAGTGAGTCATATAGACTCTTATTGAACTGTTATTAAATAATATTTTTATATTTAAATGTTATTTATGAAGTAGATATACATGAAGTACAAGAAGTGAGTCATATAGACTCTTATTGAACTGCTCTATGTGGAGGATCAAAAGAATTATGTCAACTTGTGAGGCTAATATAGATATCTTCACTAAGGAATGAAGATCATTGATTTGTGAAGTTGGTAGCGTCATTTTTGGAGAGGTTTGTAATTTGAAGGAAAATTTCAGGTGATGGGTTGTACCATTGACCAGGATTTTGCTCACTATACCCCCCCTCCATAGATGTACCTGAAGTTGTCGATGGTGAGACTTTGGTTGCAAATGTTTTCTAGTGCATGAGTATGGATATGTACTCATGGAGCAGTTGGATGTGTACTCATGGAGAAGCTGCTACATTAACATAGCCAAAAGAATAGTAAGCTATAAGCTTAACAAAATATAATGGCTACTTAAGATTCTTGGGAGTTACTTCTGATTTTATCACTTCCAGGTAGGTCATATGTGTAACTTCCTTGGGTTTGTGTGTGTGTGTGTGTGTGTGTGTGTGTGTTATTATTATTATTAATATAAACCACCTTGCAAGCAACAGGTTCTTATGGCTACTCTCATTTTTGAGAGAATAGGTTCTTATGTCTGCCACATAGCTTCTATACTTACACTTCACATCCAGAGGGGTGAAAAGAGCATTGCGAGTTTGTCTTTGATGCGCTTATAAGTCTCCGTCAGATGTGGGAATTGATTCTTGAATTTTTGGCTCAAATGTTATCGAGGACGGTAGGTAAAATTGCTGGTTGGTTACCATTGGGGTTGTTTGAACACACAAGCTCTTGTGTAGGTACTGAATGCACAAGCGTGGTTGAGTGACTTGCTTGGTGTTGCTTGGGCCTCCATTCTTGTGTCGAGCTTTAGGTGAAGTTGTTGGGGGTTGAAGTCGGTGGTGACACTTTCTTCACGTTGATTGATTTTGGCAACCATATGATGGCATTACCATCATAGTATCCTTGTTGTAAGTACATGCACATGTACCCATCTTTGATGAAACATTATAAGTTTGTGGTTGATGCTTTTGGTGCTGAGGCTCTTATTTGTGCCAGCTTAGGGGACTTTGTGATGTGCTTGGGAATCCAAGCTTTGGTATTATCTTGGTAGTACCCTTGTGCTTGCAGTAATCTTTTTGGTACCTACACTTGTTGACTTGGTGGAGTTCTTTAAGGAACTCACATAGGCTTTTGTGGACGGTGTTGTGGAGTACTTTTCTTTTTCCTTGGCCTATGAGTACTGCATTGAGAAAGAGGCTTTGATTATCGAGGCACCCAAATTTGAATGGCACCTTTGTAGTAGCCTTAAGCTACAAGTAGTTGCTTCTCCACCCACATCTTGATACCATTAAGATACCTTGATCTTGGATGTCTTGGTGGAGTTTTCTTCTTAGTGGAAGTGGAATGTTTTGGGACCTCCTTCACATTGGTTGGTGCTGAGGAAACAAGTTTGAGACTCATGGGTATTTTTTACGATGAGGTTCGGGTCTCTTGTGGAGTGGTTGTCGATGAGATGAGGCTTTCAAGCATGCGGTTGTCTCCTTTGGTGGGGTTTGTCAATGAAGAGGCATAGGCTCCGCGGATTTTCCTTTGAGTTCCATGCTAGAGATAGATGGTTGCGCTGTGGGAGTTTCTTCAGGAATAGATTTTGATTGCGAGGTATTGGTATCTAACTTCATTGGTAAGGATGGTTGGTCGTTGACGCAGATGGTAGGTCATTGTGTAGAGGGGCTTCTGTGGAAGAGGCATGTAACCTTTTGCATTCAACATCATAGAAATGCATTAAAGTTGGATCCTCTTCCTTGCAATATGGTACTATCAACTTTTTGTCATTGACCATCATGATGACTCTATCGCTAGTGAAGCACAGTGGTGCTTAGGCAGCAATAGTCTATTTATGCCCCAAGATCAAATCTGCTTCCAACACATACTCAACAAAAAAAAAAACTTGTAACAAGTAGGGTTAGTTCCAATGTACATTGTATATTCAAAGTACCCCAAATGTTATGTGAGTGAACTTCCTTGAGAATTTAATTATGTTTATTTAACAAAAATTATAGTTAGAGATGAGAGTATATGAATATCTCTAAACAATTAGAGAAATATAAAGAAAATTAATTTATGATAAAAATAGCATATTCATGATAAAGATCCTATAATAATGGTATCAGAGCTATAGGCCAAGTACAACATCTTTTCACATGCTTAGGGAAAGAAAATCAAAGATGTCGGTTATGGACTAACCTATTAAATAATTGAACTATAGTGCTTTTGCTATTTTGTAGAACATCAATCGAATCTATGTAAGGTACTACCTTCCTACTCTTAACTCAATCTTATGATTGCCAAGTTCCATATTTATTATTCACGTTTATTTCAACTCAAATAGAAAATAATTTTTTCATCATCATCTCCTTTGACATTAAGGTAAGTACATATATTTAGACTTGTTGATTTGAGCCATTTCAAACCTAAGGATTGCTTTCCTCAAATTTAAGAGATTCTTGCTATAAATATCTTATAAAGGAATTTAGATAAACCTCAATGACATTATAACTTACATTTTGTACAAGTTTATTTTATTCGGTTTGATTTGATCTATCTTTCTTTTATGTCTTGAACTTTGTTATTTTTCATTCATAAGAGCGAGTTATTATTAAATAGTTAAATTCAAGTTTTTATTTTATTAATCAAGATTGTTAGAATTTTTGCTAGTTATTCATATTTATATTTGTATTTAAACTTTCAATGTATTGAAAAGTCATTTCTATCTATTGTTTATTTATAATCTCACATCCTCTTAGATAACTTTTCAACACACAAGGTTAGTATCTATTATCTTGTATCCATAATCAATTTATCTTTTATTGTTATTATGTTAAGTTTCCCACAAATTATGTTCAAGAACTTTATATTGCTTATTCATAGAAACCATAACGATTCACGTCTCCTTGGAGTGTTAAATTGTTTTGATAGATAATTTCAATCACAACGGTGGAGGTATGTGTTGACTTCATTTAACCAACCATTCACATTTTCACCAAAGTCATTTAAATTTTCTTTCATTTTAAGATAAGCATTCTCTTCAAGAACATTTATACTCTATTTGTTAATTCTTGAATGGATACCTGAGCGGTTTTTTCGTACCTATCCCGACCTCACCGAATCTTACTTTCAAACATGGGCCAGTTGATATGATGCAACTGAGGACAATTGTTATGCCGGGCAGGAGGGATGTCACGGTTTGTCCGTCCATCCTTTTGTGGTTAATTGGGGACTCCTAATTACTACTATGTTTGAAGCATGGCACTTGGTTGATTCTAAATATTCCATGTGTAGGACATATGAAATTAGGGATGGTTGGAAATAAGTGTTGGATTTAATGCTTATGTGTTGTCGTGTAACTTTAGCATGTGTTGCTGATGTGAATGTATTTGAATGGAAAACCTTGTGTAGGTTGGTGAGATTGACGGGCTTTGTGCTAGTAAGCCAGAAATGGCTGGGACGTGATGAAATTAGGGATGGTTGGAAATAAGTGTTGGATTTAATGCTTATGTGTTGTCGTGTAACTTTAGCATGTGTTGCTGATGTGAATGTATTTGAATGGAAAACCTTGTGTAGGTTGGTGAGATTGACGGGCTTTGTGCTCGTAAGCCAGAAATGGCTGGGACGTGATGGTGGTGATATGGTGTGAGTAATTACTGAGAAGAGTTTTCTCAGCTACACATTGGATGACAATTGTTTTCTTGGGAAAGAGGAAAACATGGTTGTTGTATATTTGTGCAAAGTGAAACCATACTGTCAAACCCTACGTTGCTAATGAAAAATTGTAATATCATGAGGTCGATTTGTTGCATATTAGTGCAATATAGACTCGTATATTGCAAGTCAGTACAATGCGATATAAGGCTCCCCTCACCAACATCCAACCTAAATCGTGTTGTATTGACTTGCAATATACAAGGTCTTTTTAGCTCGAATATGGAACCCTATTCCTAAACACTGGCTCCTAGTCATGTTTGCTTAAATTTTAACAACACAAATTAGTATAGCTTGAATATGGAACCTTATTGGGGATTGTTGTGGTTGGCCCATAGTTATGTTGTAAAGTATCACTAGATTTTGGTGCATATTTGTGCAATGTAGACCGTGTATATTTTGATTTAGCACAACAGGATATCAAGCTTCACTCGCCAACATACCGTACATCGCATTGTATTGACGTTTGCATTGTAACTGCAAATCTCCATTATTCTTTCATTGCTGTGTAGTTAGCAATCATTTTGATATCTTTTTTTTGCTTGTAGATACAACCTTTTGAGATTAAGGTCGAACTTGATACTGGGTTTGAAGAAACTCCTAAGGAGAAATTGTTTGATTTCCTTCACAAAGATGACCAACACTATCACCAACCTGAGATATTACAAATGTTTTCTTGCAATGTCTCCATCAAGGGTATGATCTTGTTTCGACACTCATATCTCCAAGAGAAAGAGACGTAATACCAGGAGACAACTTTGTATAATGGAGTCATCCTGGACAGTGTTCATTAGTACGTGCATGTGGACGATCTCATTTCCTCAAGAGATAAGGTAAACATGGATATTTCAAAGGTGTTGGAGGATAAGAAGAAGACACATAGTGAGTGCCCAATACTTCTTCTTAGATACGATCAATGATGTATAAGGATGACCTTCACTATCTATGAAGCAAACCTTCCCACTGAAGAAGAGGAATTTTAAGATACTCAGCAACAAAGACTCAATATTTCGGAATTGGGAAGGAAAAAGGAGACTTCATCCGTCCAGGATGCCGAGTCATCAATCAAGATATGGACAAATTATTTACTTGTGAATGACGAGAATCAAAAGGTCTGATTATAATAATTTTGAATATTGTGAGATAAAGCTTCATATTACATTGGTTTTATTGTCTTATGGTGGACAACTTTGTTTTGTAGCTAGTGGTGTATGAGGATGATTTTCTCATGCACGCATCAGGATCACGAGTGGGAGGACTCGGAAGGACTCATCACTGGGAGAGTATATTAATTGGCTAAAATTTCCACAGTTCATTATATTGCACAAGAAGTTTTCAAAGGATAAAGTTGAATTCTCATTGTTTGCAATCAAGACATTATCAAGATATCTTGGGGGATACCCCGTTAGAGGTGGAATCCAGACAAAATCATGCTTTTGGGGAGAACTCCTAGAGAAGCAGTTTTAGTAGTGCGAATCTTTAGGTAGGGCCTAGAGTGTATTCTCTAAAGGAGAAAATATTACTTAGCATATACTATATATGGATTGGCATGTGGGATCAGGGATCCCAAGATGCTACGTGAATATGGCAAAAGGGAGCTTCTCATATTTAAAAGACCAAGAGTTTCGCCAGTTTTATAGTTGCAGGATGATGTTGAGCCATCTTCAAAGAGGACAAAGCTTCATACACTAGAGAATGCTAGTCGATATGATTAGGAGTAGTAGTAGACTCCCATCCCTTATAAAAAATTAGTTTTTTAATGTAATACAATGACCCTTCTAAAGCAAAACTATTGATCATGGATTATGGAGTATGAGTAGAGGCTTTTTGATTGGATCTATTGTTATATTCATGTTTTTAGTGTTTAAAAGTTTGAAAGTATCCATGGGAGGTGGTGAATATAGTGAAGCATGAATTGAAACGAATTAAAATTTTATTCAAGTCACTGATTTATAATTGTGAAGTTTATTGAAGAATCAAATTTTCAATATCCAAAGCATTAAGCCCCATGAATTCAATGTGTTCTATTGGCTTTGGCTTCTTTCTCCTCTATCCTAACTTTAATCCTCCTATACCACCACATGAGTAATTGCCTTAATGCATTGACTTCATGGATAAAACCCACAATGATCTTGCCAATGTGAGTGCTCCATGCCTTGGGTAGACCAGATAGCTAAGCTTCCCTAATTTAAAAAGTAGGGACCATGAGCCTCTAAAATGTGCTGGAATAAAAATGACAATAGGATATGCACATTGGTTATTTTCAATAAGAATCACTAAACAACATAGGAACATACAAAATTGGGGATCTTACCATATAATGTGCTCTGCTACTTAATGTCCATGCTTCCACCATGTACTTGTAAAACATGGTCATAGCTTATTGAAAGTCGTTGGCATCGTCTTCGTTGAATGTCATTTTCCATAGAAGTGTAGCCTTTGCAATTCTAGTCTTGAGACGACCATGTGTAGCTTCTTCCATGTGTAGCCTTTGCAATTCTAGTCTTGCCATTATTACTTACGATTTGAGATAACCATGTGTAGCTTCTTCCATGCCTCATACTTCCATGGTTGAAGAACTAATAAATTGCTTTCATGGTTCTTTGGTGGTGACAAAATTTTCTAGCCTTGGCTCCACCAATACTTGGTTTGCATGGCGCATTTCCACTTGCACCTAACCTCTTCTCATCTTTCTTGATTTCCACTTTCCCTTTGTGTAGACCCACGCATGAAAGAACCTCCTCCACTCTCTTACACACTGCTTGGGCCTCTAGTGTCGGTTGCATCTTATATGCAAAACATATAGGTTCATAAACCAAAAATGTCACAATTCTATAGAGTAGATGGCATGTAGTGTACAAGGATGAACTCGTGTTAAAGGAATGTTAAGTGTAGGGTTCCACTTTGGATCCACCCTAACCATTTTTCTGTTATCCCATATGAATTGATCATGAGCGGTGCACCATCCTTTCCAGTATGTATATTCCACGCCTTTGTTCTATTCTTACCCTTTTTCCTTGAGCGCATGCAATTCAAATAAGTGAACTCTGTATTTGCAACATTTGAGACACTAAACATGTACTTTAGTGTCTTTAGATCACTTGCAAAATGCCATTACACTAAGTAAAACCATAGTATGAATCTCTGTTAGATTGAAAAACATCTTTAGAATCTCATGATCCTCTTTTGGAACCTCAAATGTTGTGAGCCACCAAATTTCATTTTTCAGATTGAACACTGAAGTACTGAGGATCACCTAACTTTATGGAAGGATCCAATGTCTTGTTCATCAATGTCAAACTTACTCTTTTTTATCTTTTGATTCTTCACAATTTCACTCTCATTATCAAGTTTTAGTATAAATGTCAGTGTGCCACCACATTCTTTAATAGACATATAATATAACTTCACCATTGCAGCTTGCAATTTGCACACATCCAAGACATTATTGTTATTTGGATTCAGATTGAAGGTCACTTCTTTAGCAAAATTCTTGAATACATACAAACAAACTATGTGTTTAGACTCACCAATGAGTTTAAGGACATTGTTATTCAGTTGTTGCCTTGCTTTTCTGACACTAAAAGGGAACGTGGTAGTGGAGTTACACTTTTCTTTTGCAACACAAACTTAAAGCCTGCATCCGTTTATTTGTAGATCATTGCATAAGATTATCTACTTAAATCAAATTTGTCACAAATTCCTTGAGCTTCAGTGCAGTAAATGCATTCTTCACATATTGCAATCGTGCATGCACGAGATCATCACACAGAGAAAGTGTATACTTCACCATTTGTCTTGACAAGACTTGTGAGAGTGCTTCATTGCCTTGTTTAAAGTTCTTTAACTTATCAATCTCTCAGCATGTATACGGTGTTTGTAGTTTCCACTATTTTTTAACAATATAGTAAGTGGTCTTTGTTCTCTTACTCGTTCACATGCATCCAAATTAGAGGTGGGAACATGTTTGACTGTCTTCTCTAATACCACTTCTAATTTATTATTTTTGGCCTCTAGATCCTTTTCTTTTTGTTCCAATTCATGGTTCTGCAAATGCTGAGCATGAACAATTTCGACCAACTCATTGTATTCATTCTCCTTGTTAGACAGTTGAGAATTTAATTTCTTAATCCGAGCTTCCTTCATCATCAACATCCTTTGTGACGATATCCAAACGCTTTGCACCTGACTAGCAAGCCTCATTGTGTAACCAAGCAAGCCAGCATTACCCCTCCATTACCCTCACAAACATATTCTATCAAAGAAGTTAGGCCTGAAAATTTAGGTGGTTGTTGGGTCAAGGAATCAGGTGGGTAAATTGATACTTCCACCCATATATCAACATGCTTTCTCCCTAATTCCCAGGCCTATTGCATTACATAAGGGTTGACCTTAAAAGCCTTTGTTCTCTTATAGAGAGGAGTATACTCATCATCGAGGTCCACATGTATAAATCGCTTCTTAGAATTATTTCTAATGTCGTACAGACAATAAAACAATACTGAAATTTTAATTAACTTCTTTCTTTGCAAAAATATAAGTGCAATAAAATATTATCATTAATTTCAGACACTTGCATTTAAAATAACATAGAAATTAATGCCCTCTAAACATATCCATACCTCCATTGAGCACTGTAGCAATACTTCTTGATGCCCTTCAATACGATATCACTTCCTGGTAGTAAAAGAATCAAATATAGAAAATCAATGAAGGTAAATATGGCTTTTTGGTTCCACTTGAAGGTATTAGAAAGTCAAATCTCTCTTCATTGTTGTCCATGTATGAATAGTATGTGAGGAAAGAGGAGTTTCACTTGAAAGCTTGGAGGCTTCCTTGAGAGAATTGAATGGAGAGAAATTGAAATGGAGAAGAGTGGCTATTTAACGAGGAAAACTTGCCCAATGAAAACCACCATAACTTCATGACTCAAATGCACTAGAATAGGACTTAAGTGTGTTTCTACGCTGAAAAAAAACTTTTCAAAATACTAAGTTTGCTTCAAGATATATTCAAGTTCTTTTAAAAAATGCCACTATTTCCAATCAACATCTTCTTCGAATTCCATGTTCTACTTATGTCAGAACTATAGTTGCATAGTTACGTGAATATGTCAGATATATTCTCGTACTTGTTTTCTTACTTTATAGAGTACTAGCTTTTCACATTTATGAATTTCACTCACAGTGGTTGAAGTTACGTAGAATTTAAGCACATTAGAATAAAATAAGCACTGAATCTCTTTAGAAAATATGAAAAAAGAAAAATTTAGATTCAAAAAGAAGAGAGAGAAACCCAATATAATAATATTATTTTTACACTTTTCCTAGATTTTAGGAAGAGAGAGAAAGCCCTTAAAGGGCCCATTTAGAGCCTGAATTTCCCCTGATGTTTGAAAAAATGGACAAAAGAGTTAAAAGAGAGCAAGAATTACACAAATCTCCAACAAATCTGCCTCTCTTTCATGGAGACTCACTAATCAAGAGCACGTGTAATGGGTAGACCATAGATTAGAGAAAAACAAATAATAAAGCTAAGGGATTGCTCCCTGGAAGTGGCACCAAAAATGTTAAGGCTAAGAGATAGCTTTCGAGAGATACATTGATGCATTACAACACTAGAGAGTACATCCTAGCTCACTACCACCACAAACTCTTGGAGTAGGAAACACCATTAATTATCCGTCAGACCTTTACTGGCATGCTCATCCAAGTTTGAGATTTGTACACCATTGCTTCATGGCTTGTTTGTACATGCGTTTGGCGTATCCATCCTTGAGATTTGATGTAGATTACTCATTCTTTGGCATATAATTGGGTGTGGAAAACTTTGTTAACCCTAAAATGGGTTAATATAAGGCACATGTATTTGCACCAACATGCATATTAAGCACCCTTATGTATATCCACCTAGGCACATGCATCTGCACCAACATTTGTAACCTTGTCACCATTGACAAGCTCTAGCAACAATCCCTCCAAGGTTCCTTCACCTCGCTACCACATCGATACCTCCATTTCCTAGGCTCGAGGGGAGGACAGACCTAGAACCGGAAGGGGGGAATGTTAACCCAAGGTCTACTGGACACTTAACATCACTTCCACACTTGTGGGTCACATCAACACTAAGCGAAGGGAGAAAAAGAAGCCATCATCAAGTAATAAAGATGAATGAAGGTAAGCAAACCTAAGAAATCAAGGTCATGTAGGCTATGAAGTAGCTATGGACTCAAGGTGGCATACCCCAGTTGTATATGCTTGCCTAAGCAAAATAAGATTAACTCTATTGCATGGTAATCTTGTATAAACTGCACTTCAAGTTGTAACCCAAGGGATGGCTAGGCCTTATGTGAAGCTGACATCCCATGCACCTACACTCTTGTCTACATTAGATAGAAAGTAGACTAAGGTCTACTTGGGCGCCCAAAAGTTAGTGAATGCCCAAAACTAATAAAGTGACTTGTATATTAGTGAACTTGTCTAATGATAAAGGAGAATTTCCTGGGGTTGGATTGAAAACGAAGCTATTGCCTCTTGTGCTCTTGCTCTCTCTAGCTCTATACTCTCTTGCCTCTTGTTAGTTCCATGTTTGTGCGTGTGGGTGTGAGAATGTGTGTGTCACTTCTTCTCTCTTGTATGCCTTGCCACCATTGACACTACTAAGTGTAAGGGTGTGTGTAAGGAGAGGGCTAATATTGTCTTGCAGCTACCTTGGAGCTCTTCAAGCCATGGGAGTCCCAAGCTCAACATAGATAACTCATGTGGTGACAATGGGAGGCATGTTTCTCAAGTGCTAGCTTGCTCCAATGCAGTTGCCTCTTCTCGAAGAAGGTGAGTAAGCATCCGAGTTTCCCATGACACGAGAAAGATAAGTTCACTTCATCTGGTTAGTCTTGTGCTAGTGAGAGTGTGGTGTGTTTAGGTTTTTCCGATAACTTCATGGGAAACCCACCCCCCATGCATGTGAGCTACTACTCGAAGGGACTCCATCAGAGAATTCATTTTGCACAGTTTCTTTGAAACCAAGCAATAAGGGAAATGAAACCTTGGCTAGAAGGGACTTCATCAGCGGATTTATGTTACGCACAGTTGCTTTAAAACCAAGTAAGAAAGGAAATGAGGGACTCATGAGAGGATTCCTTTTACACATTGTGTAAGCTATACAAAAGCTTGCTATGATACCATTGTTGGAACTCATAGAATGGAAAGCCACACTCACACACACACAATGCTCAATGACGAACACAAAGGTATAGAGAGAGTATGAGAGAGAATGACAAGCTCAAAGAAGAGAGACGAAAGCTCTCTCTACAAGAACAAAGAGAAAGTACAAATGAATAAGCAACCTATAACTATAAATAAGATTGCTTATATACTAGCTAACCCTAAGGTGCTCATTCACTCCTAGATGGTCATGGGAAAAACCCAGTGGCATAAAAGTTCCCATGGCATGAGTGCATTACCTCACAGTGAAGTACTACCAAATATCTATCAAACTTTTATTGTAAATTTAGAACCTTACTCTTGAGATATATCTACCAAATATCTAACAAACTTTTAGTGTAACTATGGAACCTTACTCTTGAGATATATAATTGACGCTCATTTCCATTCTAGAAGACAATTTTATAAATTGCACTAATTATCATATGGAACAAATGGAGTAAACATAGAGGAGTATATAAACTTCTTTCATGTATGTGACATGCTAGAGTCGTGCAAAAAAACTTGGAGCAAGAAAAGCTTCAAGTATAGTAGTACTACGGAATGGACATCTCGATAATCGATTTACAGGCAAGGCGTTCCCACTAAAAGAAACAGAGATATGGAAACGGAAATCAAAGCTACGGCGGCGGCGGTGGCCGTTCCGGCAGAGGTTCTGGCAGCGTTGACGGCGATCTGCACAATGAACTTGCAGTTTCCGACAGAGGGATCGGTGTCGGTTATGGAGCCGAGGCCACCGAAATCGCAAGTGCCAGTGCCCTGATTGTTCATTTGGAAGTACTGATTGAAGGCGTAGGAGGCGTTACCCCTTGTGTCAAGAATCGGGTTGCAGGAGCCGCCATAGCCGAGCTCTGTGCAGTCAGAATTCGTGCAAGCGTAGGTGACAGGGTCTTGCAAACTGCTAAGGTCGGCGCCGTCTGCGAGGACGCACCATCTCTGCTGCAGGTACTCCACCCCCTTGGCATTCACGAGGGTGCCGTTGCCGTTGCTGTTAGTGGCAGTACCCGGCACGGTGAGCGAGTACTTGGCGGTACCGTCGTAGGCAAAAATACCCCAGTGCCTCTCGAAGTTCCCCGGGGCTATGCTTTTCTGGTCCTCATCCAGCAGGCCGAAGAGATAGTATTCGATTGTTGTATTGGGCCGACTCGGTGTGCCAGCGTTGCCCTGCACATGATTCAGAAAGCCCTGATTGAACTTCTGTGCATTCTGTGGTGTCGCCGCCGTGAAGCCGTCCGTGGGCCACCCGATCTCCCCCACGATGATGGGCATGGTCGGGTAGCCCGCGCTCGTGAGCGCCGCCACGAGGGTGTCGTAGCTGGCGTCGAATGTGTTTGTGTAAGCTTTGGTTCCGTCCGGCACCTGCACCACGGTGCTGTCGAAGAAGACGTAATTCAAAGGGAAATTCGCATTGTCGGCCAAGCTGATGAAAGGGTAGATGTTGATGGTGAAGGGGCAGTTGTTCTGGTGGAGGAAGTCAACGATCTGCGTCATCTGCTGGGCGGAATCGTTGCGGAAAGCCCCCTCGGAGGGTAAGGCGGAGTTGGACAGAACGTCGGCGTTCATGGGCACGGTGGCTTTGATCTGGTCACCCAAATTGGCATCGTTGAGGGCATTCTGGACGTTCTGGAGCGCCGGAAATGTGAGATTAACGAAACTACCGTTGTAGGACGTGAGGAAGGGTTCATTCGCTACTGCCACATACCTGCAATTGCATCACATCAGGTACGGCGATACATAAAACAAATTATTAGATACGAGAAGGGCTTGTAAAAAGGGGAGAAAAGTACTTGATATTGACGCCCCCTTCGAAGATATAGCGAGCCACGTTATTCTGGACCCAATCTGATGCAGTGCTTGGATCCGTCAAGTCCTGCAGCATGTTGTTGGGGATGGCCACCATCACCTCGATGTTGGTCCCTGCAAGAGCCCCGAGGGTCTCCGAGTCGGAATCGAAGAGCTTCACCTTGGTGATGTTGTTGTCCTTGAGCAGCTGCACCACTATGGAAGAAGGCAGCTTGTGGGAGGCCTGCGTGCCCCAGTTCACCCCCACTGATCCGTGGACGGGGCGCTCCTCTACCATCATCCGAAGCAGCAGCAAAGCAAGAACAGAACAGAGGAATCTGGGCTGCTTTGCCAGCCATGATGCCTCGGGTCTAGCAGCGAAGAAAGCCATCATGAACTCTGCTTTCCTTCTACGAAAAATGGATAAGAAAGACGACTGTGAAGTGAAGTGAAGGAGGGAGGGAGGGAGGGGTGGTTTGGGCGCGGGGAGGGTGGAGGGAAAGACAGCTGACTAGTCACCTTAAAGGCGGTGTTATGGAAGGTCGCTGACGCCCGTGTTGCTCCACTGATGCTCGTGTCGGCGCGTGAGTGGAATTTTACTGGACTGCTGTGATCGCTCCGCGTACAAGAACAAATAGATCGATGGGATTACGAAGTACTAATTGGGAGACAGATAGCTTAATATGGTGAGGGCGGCGATGGGAACCGGTGAGCGCACACTCGGTACTGAAGTGGGCGACAGCGGTACCGTGTCAAGAGGAAGGTACCGAGGTAGGAGGGGGCGACAGCACAGCAGCAGCAACGGCGTGTCGTCGTTCCGCAGGCTTCTTCTTGCTTTCTCTCCCGCTTTCTTGAAGGCGCGGCCCGGCACCGCGGGGCCGTTGTGCTCATTCAACGGCTATTTTGCACGAGCATTTTCGGGCGCCACACGTCGCGCTTATACGCACTCTGATCTCATAGTAGTTGCCGCGTTTCCTCTGCGTAACGATCAGCGCTCAACAAGCGCTGCGAAAATCTCCCAGAAGCCGCCAAAAAACAAGTATTAAAAAATCTACCCCAAAAAAAACATTTTTTGACCTCGTCTTTGTTTTTGTGAGAGTTGCGTACATTTTTTGACCTCGTCTTTGTTTTTTTGTGAGAGTTGCGTACTCGACTCTTCCGCTCTAATAAACTAAATCAGAGTTTTTTTCTATCAATGCTTCTTAGAAAACCATTTTTGCACTTCAATCTCTATCCAAAAAAATGCCGTTGGAAGATGTCTAAAAGCCGTGAATAAAAAAAAAAATGACATATTTCTACTCTTTGGATCTAAATCTAAAATTACTATTAAAATTTATAACAATGATACAATCCAAAACTACATAGAATTGTGAACAAGAGTCCCTCATCGAGAGACTTTTCTTTTATGATAAGCATAGACACTTAGTCTCAAAAGTTGGGAACATTCTCTCTGGCTTCAATGGAGGTCTTGAATGACTCTCTTTGTGTCTCGACCATACAAACCTAGCAATAATTTGGGTTCTAAAAAATAAAGATATTCCTTGTTGCAAAAAGAATGTATCAATATAATAATAATAAAATTTTATCAAATAAAATGCAAAAGCTATATTAAAAACAAGTTTCTATATATACCGTAAAACATCGGTGCTCTTTGATAGTTCTATAATTAGAGATGCTGTTGCTTCTCCTTTCCAAAATGGAGGTGAGCCATGAATATTAAATAAATTATAAAAAACAATAATACCTATATTATAGCAACTCTCGAAAAAATTACCTTTAATATCTTGTCCATAACCATAAACAAATAAAAATGGTTGGATCATCTCTTCATTATCACCTGAAATGTTTAAGTTATCTACATACAAGACAACCAAAACAATCTTGCCATGCATTTTTAGAACATACAAGTTAGCATCAAAAGCACTTCTTATAAACCCAATATTTTTGAAAAATTGGTCTATCTTGTGATACCATGCCCTTGGGACCTGTTTCAACGCATACAATGCCTTCTTTAGCCTACAAACTTTGTTTTCTGATCTGGGCATCTCAAAACTTGGTGTGGCTGAGCTACATATACCTCCTCCTTGAGATGGCCGTTTAGAAATGCTGATTTGACATCCATGTGAAAGACTGGCCACTTTTTGTGGGGAGCCAGGCAAGTATCGCCTTGATAGTTGTCATAAGAGCTGCGAGAGCAAAGGTTTCATCAAAATCGAAACCCTCTACCTATGCAAATCCCTGTGCAACCAACCTAACTTTGTATTTTTCAAGTGAGCCATCAGCCTTATATTTAGCCTTCCAAACCCATTTGGTACCAATTATCTTTCTATTTGGTGGTCGGTCAACTAGCTCCCAGGTGTTGTTCTCTATGATGCTATCATACACAGACTACATTGCGGCTTTCCACTTTGGATTTGCTAAGGCTTCATCCAAGGTGGCTGGCTCCTTTATTGTTCCCATTATCTCAGCCACCATCAAGGCCATATTGACAATGAGATCAGATGATCTTCTATGCTCGTCTATTCTTCTTGATTTGCGTGGTCCATCTGTTGAAGATTCTGGCTTCTCAGGTGCTCGATTACGCTCATCAAAGAGCTCTTGTGTCCACTTTGGAAGTGGCTTTCCTTGTGGTGTAGCAGTAGGTTGTTGTGATGTGTGAGAGTCTTCATCCTCTAAAAACTCCTCCTCCTTGAGAGAAAATTTGACTGGTAGGTTGGGTTCATGGTGGGCTATTTCTTCGATTGATGATAGAGTGGACGGACCTCCTTCCTCCACTGAGTGTGGCTATTCTGCAAATACCACATCTCAGCTAGCCAAAATCTTCTTTGTCTCTGTATCATAGAGCCGATATGCCTTCGACTCTTGACTATATCCAAGAAAGATACACTTCTTGCTTTGATAGAGTGGACGGACCTCCTTCCTCCATTGAGTGTGGCTGTTCTGCAAATACCGTATCTCAGCTAGCCAAAATCTTCTTTGTCTCTGTACCATACCCTATTTTTGCATCTCTTTTAGCACGGCAAATCCAATGTGACCAAATCGCTCATGCCAAAGCTTGCTTGTGCTCTTATTTGCAGACACTGTAAGGGCACTCAACTCGTAGAGATTGTTGCGCCTGACTCCTTTGCCGACTACCTTGCCAACAGCATATAGAATTTATGCTTCAATTTTCTTAAAGTGTACTTCAGGCCCATGATCTGTCATCGTAGCAAAATTGATAGTAGATTTCTCTTTATCTGGGGTACATAGAGCACATCTGATAGTTTCTTCTCTGCACCTGTAGAGCTGCTAAAAAAGATATGGTTTCAGACCCTTCGGCTGGACATTTAGCATTATTCACAACAATAACATTGATGGGTTCCTGTAGAGGCTTCCAGAAACTATACCAGCCCTTCTTATTACTGGTCATGTGCCGGAATGCTCCACTATTCAAAATCCATGAATCATCAATTGGAGCTGAGCAGATGAACATATCTCTTCAATGGTGACCTAAAGTTCAAGCTCGGTCTCGACATTGTTGTGACTGACTCCTTTTCCTTCTATGAAGACTTCAAGGTGCCGTTCTTCTTGTCAGCTTGCTTCTTTCTTTAGTCTTTGACCGCGAGGCCCTTCTTGTACAGCTCCCTTGAAACTTCTTCTTTTTTGGCTTCTTCTTTTGAATCTCATCAAAAAATATTGCGCCTTTGCCTTTAGCATTGGCCGAAAATGTAGCATCACCACCATTGCAAGTCTTCAGCCGCATCTCCTTCTCAAGAAACATAGCACTAAATTCTTCAAATGACAAAGATGGTAATCTAACCTGAGTGTTTAGTGATGTAACCAAGCCATCATACTTCTGTGGAAGAATTTGGATGCACCTCTAGGCCAACTCCTCACTAGTGTGTGTAATCCCTATAGCAGCCATTCGATTCCATAGATTTGCGCGAGATAAATGCTTCAGCAGCTTCTCCTTTAGTAAACTTTTCAGCAGTAAGCTGATTCTCCATGCTCAAAATCCTGGTCTGATTGTGAGTCTCATACTGATTTCTCAGTATGATCTAAGCCTCTGTAGCCTTGGTAGTATGTTGAATCAGAGTGAGAACATAATCACTTACGCTAGTGACGATAGCACAAAATGCGTCAACATTGCGCCTTCTCCATGCCCGAAGAAGTGTAGCATATGGCGGAAGCATGTTTCTAGGGTTGTTGGGGTCAGGACTTCCCATTGGTTCTACATCCAATCCTAGAACAGTTTCTAGGAACTCATAAGAGTCTAGAATGGCATTGATTTTGAATTTCCAAAGAGTATAGTTCATCCCATCAAGCTTGCCTTCCGTGAAGGCAGATGGATGAATGCGTAAGACTGGTGCAACAGCAGCACAAAGAAAGACTAAACTTTATGTACTATTCCTGCTAAGAGCACCTAAGCTCTGATACCATATAAGAATATGGCACAGTGGAAAGAGATAGCAAGATAAAGCATAATAGACAATGCAATAGATACACAATGGAGAGAATTTAAAATTTTGATTATACCAAAGAGGTACAAGTGATGGTGCTGTCTACCCGTGCGCTCTCCAAGTAGAGCTTAGATAGTGACTCTGGATGGAGTATAATACTGTAGGCGATGTTGTCGACGTGTATACCAACGCAACAAGGGCGGTTACACTACATAGACACGATCACCCCTTGCGTATCAAGAACGCGGCCCACCGACCACCGCCCACTAATGATGAACCTGTTATCCAAGGAAATATTCTAGGGAATATTCCTCATACCGTCGTCTTGAGGGCTCCCGCTCCCAACCCCCGCCAGGGGGGTTGCTAGCCCCATTGGGACCCCCCAGCCGAGGTGATGCCCCGGACCCCAACTAACACTCGTACCCCTGGCCATCTCCTCCTAACCATCATCAATGGTCACAATAATGACCACATTCGACGTTTAAGCTGGGGTTCCCACTAAAGACATATGCACCATGGCTACTCCTCATAATGGAGGAAACGTGCATTACACATCAAAGTGAGATACATGCTGAGAGGCATGCATTGAGTGTATACTAACATGGAGATGATGAGTCAACTCATCTCTTAGCATATCTCACCTTTCGCTACCACTTCCACGGATATCATCCCAAAGGGCATCTAAGTACTCCTTGCAAGCAACTTGATTTTTCTCAGTGCGCTCACATATGCTCACAATAGTTTGTAGACGTTTAGAGTTTGGCTGTCTAGATGACAACCTTGACCAAGGAAGGTGTTTTGTAGCTCGAACATTCATAAACTCAGGTGGGGTAGACAAAGCTACTTCTTCGTTTTGGAAGCATCATTCGTAGCCACTACAGTAGCGGTTGTTATCATTCTGGTTCTCCATTTGCTGAAATCTAAAATTAATATCTTAAGGCTCTACAAACATCTCTTTATATCTTTGCCAACATATAACTAGCCCTAATAACCTATCTATATACCAACACTATATACATGTAGATAACTCGTTGATAGAAAAAGTACACAATGATAACTCTTATTGATACATATAATTGTCTCTCTAAAATTATAGTATTGGCAAAGCCATAAAGAAAGTTCTTTACTTTTTTAAGAACGTTTCTCTCCTATTATAAGACTACTATAGTTTGTATATTCTCCAAGGCTACTATAGTTTGTATATTCTGTAAGGTCCATATATTCTCTCTCTAGAACTCTCTCTACAATCTCAAAGACAATAGTCTAATAAATGAAATGTTTCTCGATTAGGCAGCTAAGCATATTAATATTATAAACTATATTAGATGTGGCAAAAATCTTTATTACATTAACATTTGCCATACAAATTATCAATATTAAAACACTTAATGAGATAGAAAAAGATATAGAGAGTATTTTAATTTGCAGTCTTCCCTCTCTCTCTCTCTCTCTCTAGCTGACCAAACATATGAACAAAAAAAATTCTTTATCTGTGCATCACATATTGATTGTAAACACACAAATAGATAGAGACAAAAAGGGCAACAATAAAACTAATCTCAAGTTGAAGACATAATGGTATTCGAAACCACCAACTTTGATGCTATCGTCCTTGTGCTTGCCTCTACACAATCACACAAAGAGGCCAAAACAATATAAAACTTATGGTCTCTCTATTTTTCTCACCCAGTCCTAGCTACATTTCACACCAAATACACAAAAAAGATAGAAGTAACTATTTGTGTATAACATGTGTGTGTGTGTGTGAGAGAGAGAGAGAGAGAGAGAGAGAGAGAGAGAGAGAGAGAGAAGAGACATCCATCAATAATCTTAAATCTTATTACATTATCTTTACCAACTTCCTTAACGGAATGCACTTCAGTATTCCCCTAAAAATGAAGGGCTTCTCCTCGGAGCTCCTACATATTCTACCCACAATGTAAAAGTCATCTAGTAATCCCATTGCCTCTTTGATTAAGAGGAGCTTGAGATTGTAATCTAGCCTATAAGGGTCTAAGACTATATAAATATACCGAGGATTAATATCATCCCACCCATCAAATCCAAGAACTTCCCATTTTGGGCTAGGCTGGTATCCAAAAAAGCCCAATTGTGGCATCTTCTAAAAAAAGATTGTTATCTGACAATTTATTATCGTCATAGGTCAACTTTAAGATGTTTAATGACATGTCTCTACATAAAACATAATCAAACTACAATCATGATCTTTTTAATAGTTAGCAACAGAGAGAAAGAGTATAAGAAAAGAATGAGAGAGACAAAGACAATATTTATATAATGAAAAATAAAAACCATTCAAATACCAAAAGAAATCTAGCACCAATGGTCAGAGAAGAAGAACACAACCATATTTATTTTTGAAGGAGCTTATGCTTTGGGATACATTTAATAACTTCATCAAATACTTTTCGTACTTGATCTCTATCACCATGGACATTATAGTCTATTTCATAAAGATCAACCAAGCCTAGACTTTCTTTAATATTCATTAGCGTAATGTTTCATCTAACTTTTCTAAATTTAAACGTATAACAGTTTTATAAACATCGTTCCATCTAAGAACTTGAACCGGCCATGGCCTAAACCTACTCAAAAAATGCAAGTCACCTCTTCCATCTATGTCGGTGTAAAAATCATAACTGCAACTACTATGTGTACATGTGTACATGTGTGTTTGAATTTGTACATTTGGGTGCTTACCCTTTTGTGTGGACGTGTGTTTGAATTAATACATGTAAGTACTTACCCTTTTCTTGGTGTGTGTGAGAGAGAGAGAGAGAGAGAGAGAGAGAGAGAGAGAGAGAGAACACTTCTTCATAATTTACAACATCATAATTAATCGAATAAGATAGTAAAAGTGTCTTTTTAGCACCCCAACCATGAAGATAAAGAAGTTGCTCTTACTGTTCCACTCCCCCTAGGTGTAAGTGCAACTTGGATTTTATAAACCTTACTATACAAAACATATGGCATAATGTATACTACAAAGTTAACGCAGATACAAAAATAAAGTTATTGCACATACAAAAATACATGCCATTCAAATCACAACCCCACATAACCTTTTATCGTGCTTTAAAGGTAACACACATGTAAGGGCACACACACACACACACACACAGAAACATGGGCAAAATGTATGTATGTACACACACACACTCTCTCTCTCTCTCTCACACACACACACACACACACACACACACACACACACACACTCTCTCTCTCTCTCTCTCTCTCTCTCTCTCTCTCTCTCTCTTACACACACACACACACACACATACACGCATGCATGCACGTATGCACGCACACATGCACACCCTTAGGCTTGCTATTTAAATTATTAAAACATTCTAAAAAACTTTCACCTTTAACAAAAAAACTCATACACTTTTGCTATTCAGATTACTAAAATATTTTAAAATACTTTCACCTTTAATATAAACACACACACACACACTCACAGTGAAATGAATCTCTCTCTCTCTCTCTCTCTCTCTCTCTCTCTCAGACACACACACACACACACACACGCACACTTCCTTACATATGAAGGTTATATGAATAAACATATAATATATCTATTACTAATCAGTCTCTTTCTCTCTCTCTCTCTCTCTCTCTCTCTCTCTCTCACACACACACACACACACACACACACACACACACACAAACACACACACACCCACCCACCCACCCACCCACCCACACACACACCAAAAACAAACACACACACACACACACACACAAAGTTAAGACATGGCAAGGTTAATGCAATAACTCTCTCTCTCTCTCTCTCTCTCTCTCTCTCTCTCTCTCACACACACACACACACACACACACACACACACACACACACACACTCTTGCTATTAAAATTAATAATTTTTTTAAAAAACTTGCACCTTCAATAATAAAACTCTCTCAACAAACACACAAACTTAAGACATGCCAAAATAACTCTCTCTCTCTCTCTCTCTCTCTCTCTCTCTCTCTCTCTCTCACACACACACACACACACACACACACACACACACACACACACACACGCATGCACGCACATACACATGAACCCATGCACACCCTTAGGCTTGCTATTAAAACATTCTAAAAAACTTTCACCTTCAATAAAAATCTCACACACTTTTGCTATTCAGATTACTAAAATATTTTACAATACGCACACCTCGGGGGTTCGCCTCAAAAAATTTTAGTGTACCATGTGCGATCAAAAGGAGGGGTATTTCAATTCAAATTTTGGAAAAAATTTAGTGTACCACGTGCGATCAAAAGGAGGGGTATTTTAATTCAAATTTTGGAAAAATTTCAACAAGATTACAATAACAGGAGGGGTATTTTAATTCAACTTAAAAAAAAATCCGTTAGTTCATAAGTAAAGAGGGGTGGTTTTATTGGGGGAAAATTTTTAGTTAAGGGGTTTTTTTAATGCCCCTTGAACGCACGTGATACATATGATTTTTTAGAAGTGCACCCCCCGAGACACACACCTTTAAAAGACACACGCGCACACACACACACACACACACACACACACACATACTTGCTATTCAGATTACTAAAACATTATAAAATACTTTCACCTTCAATAAAAAAACTCTCTCTCACAAACACACATATACACACATGGCACACACACACATATGGGTATATGTATGTATGTACACACACACACACACACACACACACACACACACACACACACACACACACACACACACACACATACACACACACACACAAAGTGTAAAAAATTACTCGCTCTCTCTCTCTCTCTCTCTCTCTCTCTCCCCTCATCACACACACACACACACACACGCACACACACACTCACACTCACAACGTGAGATCAACCTCTCTCTCTCTCTCTCTCTCTCTCTCTCTCTCTCTCTATGTGAAGCTCTCTCTCTCACACACACATGCTTTACTATGATGGTCACTCTCATCACTCCCATGAATATTACACAAACTTAATACATACCAAAGTTAAACCACAGAAATTAAAAATTGCACTTACTAATAATAAAAGTGTGTTTAAACTTATTAAGGCTAAAGGTTCCACTTGGCTCCTTGTATTGCACGCACGGCTGCCAGAATGTAGCATGGTGAGCAAGCTGGAAAGTTCTTTTGTCTACAAACAACACGGTCACCCCTTCTACCTGCAACCTTGTGCAAGGACTCGAAGGCCTCTGCGGCGGCGATGTTACGTTCAGTAAGGTGGGTACTACACTAGCCTTCATGCATAGCACAACCGCGGGTCGGCATGGCAATATCTACTAGAGTGTGATTTTTGAGGGAGCTTGGTGGAGGGAGCTTTTCTTGGTTGTCCTCTCTCTCTACTTGAACAATCTCTCTATTGCCACCACCATCTTTGCCCACCACTTCCCTTGGATCATATACATGTGCATCCACTGTTGTCCATCCTTGCACACACCTGACATGATAAAAAAAAACCCAAGCCTTCCTTAAATCCCCGTAATAACCTTGATCTTCAAGGATTATCACTAGCACCACCTAGCATTGTTTGATCCTTCTTGAGGTATCCATCTTAAGGGATGCATGTTATTTTATTTTGGTTGGGCTATCAATGTTAAGACTTACCTCGGTTAGTACTTCCTATATTCTTCATCCTAGCTTCCTGCTTTAGTATATCCACATCTCCTTCTCTATATCATAATATCCTTGTGAATATGAAAGATAATTTCTAACCCATTATTTTTTATTGGGTTGTGTTATCGATTTGAGGGGTATAGGTTCATTTGATAATTTTTTCTCCATGGAGAGATACCTTGTTTATAGTTCCTCTTGTTCCTTTGGACTAACTTTTTGGCCAGGGACAAGCAACAATCTTGTAAAGAAGTATCTGATAGCATTGTTTGCTACTTTGGTAGGGATTGTTGTGATTATGTCATCTTAGG
>NC_141049.1:1307556-1335056 GCF_041138505.1 Cibotium barometz
CATACATACATACATATACATATACATACATATACATATACATATATATATATATATATATATGTATGTATGCATACATACATACATATATACATATACATACATACATACATATACATACATACATATATATATACATACATACATGTATGTATGTATATGTATATATGTATGTATGTATGCATACATACATACATACATACATACATACATACATACATATATATATATATATACATACATACATACATACATACATACATACATACATACATACATACATATATATATATATATATATATATATATATGTATGTATGTATGTATGTATGTATGTATGTATGTACTCATCTAGACATGACAAAACCTTGCGAGGCTTCACAATACAGTTTCCAACTCTCATGCATGGAGGAATCAATAAGCGGGTAGTTTTACGTGTTTTCTCATCTTTTCTCATGTGAAAAAGCATATTTTTTCTCTCTTTAATTTATGTTATGCAGAATTGTTACATAGTTTTCTTGTAGCACCACATTTTTTATTCTCCATGGAGCCTACACTTTTCTTTAATGACATGTTGGATCATGAGGATAACCCTCAACCCGGTGGGGGGCCGATTAAGGTCGAGTAGGAGAAAGAGGTTAAAGGTGTAGAAAAATCTTACTTTGAGGAGGAGATGGCCAAACTCCTTGCCGACTTGCGGCACGACTGATATATAGTTGTGGGATTAAGTGTCACTCTTACAGAGGGCAGTTCTTGGATCAGCCCATACTCCAAGTACGGTGACATTCGCGCCTTCTTTCATGACACTTTTGCGAGCGAGAAGGAGAGGGCACACGAGGTTGTAGACTCCTTGCTTAATCAGTGGAATGTTCTTTTCAAGTTTCACCCTTTCCTAGATAGCCGGAAGATTCAAATGGTGAGGAGTCTCCTGAAGGGGAAGGCTCTTACCTAGTGGAGAGAACTTAGAGATAAACCTAACACTTGGGTAGATTTTGAGGCATAGTTTCGTGACGAGTTCCTCCAAGCTGAGGATAAGTTTGATGTTGTGGCCAAGTTTAAAGACTTGGATATGTGAACAACATGTCATTTGACACGTATTTACAAATATTTAGGAAATTATAGTCTTGAGCAAGGCACATGGATGCTAGTAATTTATGCGACTTCTTGATCCACGCGTGGACTTACACAAGATCACAAACTCTAGGTGAGAAATAACCATAGTAGGACGCTTGAGGATGCCATCGAGTATGCTAGAATTTATGAGGAGACCATAGCTAGCTAGAATAAAAAGCAGGTCTCTCAGAAATCTCACACTCCAAGTTGTTTCAAGCACAGCAGGGTTCCCAATGTAAACATAAGTTTAGGTTTAAAAAGGCTTCACAAAGTAAAATTCAAACCTAGGCTTTGGGTGATTACAATCCGAAGAAACAGAAAAAAACCACCAAGGTCTTCAAACTTTCTAAGATGGCGGGTGCTTCATTTGTAGTCAAAAGGGCCATATGAGAGAAAACTATCCATAGGCAAGTGGTTGAAGTAACCCTAGAATCTCTTTTATTATACTACAATTCTAAATCACAATGCTTGCATGGTATGTAACTTCAACATGTCGGTCTTCAATCCTAATGATCTTATATGGATGTATGGACCGTTATTGGGGAATCCTCTGCACATTCTTTTTGACCTTGATAGTTGTAATGAAGTGGGCTTGGAATTAGACTCAAAGAGCCCATGGGCATAGATATGGCCGGGCAAGTATGGAGGCCTAACATTAATGAGTGTGAAATGGTGGGCAAGTATATAAGTGAATATTGTAACTATGGTTATAATAGACTTTTACTAACATACTTTTATCAATGAATTGATACTTCTTGGAGCTTCATGCTTCTTGGTTATGGTGGTACTCTCTTGAGTGCATGTGGTACTCCATCATGAGTGTTTCTGGTACTCCATTATGAGTGCAATCTTCTCTCTTTATTTTCCCCATCATTACAGTGGTATCAGAGCTTCTTCATTGCATTGGTATCAGAGCCTTGTCTTTGATCCATGATTTCTGAAAATTTCAAAAATTTCTACATTTTCTTGATTTTCTTGGAGTTTCTTGGGAATTTTCTTAATTTTGATTGAATTCTTGATCAAGAAATGAGGCATAGGAATGCTTAGGTCATCTTGAATTTTTGATTTGGGTAAAGTTGTGGGGTCATGGGTTGGTTGAGGACCAATTTCTAAGGCGGCCGTCCCAAAATTTGAAAGGGGGATCAAAATTGGGAAAAAATTAGTGGTAATCTTGATTAATTTTACCTAATCCAAAACGTTTTTTATTTACATGTCTGATTTCTGAGGGTAATAGAGCTTTATTCCTTTGCCATTAATTAACATCTGTCTAGGGTTTTGATGAAGCTTTTCATGAGCTTTCAAATGAACCTCGAAATGGTGCTTATTCATGGTTGATTGTGGAGATTTCTGAGGACTGAATCGAGCATGTTTGCTGCTCATTTTGCTGTGATTCGCTGCTTGTTTTGGCTGCCATTAGAGGCGATTTCATCTACATTGTTGCTTGGCTAAGCTTAAGCTAAAGTTTAAGCCTTGTTGCTGCGTTTTTCTACAGCAAACACAGGCGCCATTTCTTCATGCAATGAACCAGCGTTGCTGCGTTTTTACTACAGCCGGGAATCAATGATTTGGCGGGCCGTTTGATCTACGTTGGATTATTATTTCTTCGTGGATATGACGCTTGTAGTTATGGAGATCAATGCCGTTTTGCTGCTGTGAAGACATGGATGATTGCGCATGATTTTGCCTTTTGCGGGTGCTTTTTGGAGCTCTATCAAGTCAATGAAGGTGGTTTCATGGCTATGATGAAGGTGTGGACTTAGCTATCAAGATGCTACATTCTTGGTAAGTCTCAATGGCTTCATTTTTGACGTTTTCATGGTTACAAGGGTATGATGCTAATGATGCTTGATGGTCATCATTAAGTTGTGAGCAACAATGCTTCAATGCCTTTTTACATTGCAATGGGGCCTTCATGGAATTAGAATGCACTAAGTGACATGGGAGGCATGAATCAATATTTGGATTGGCATATGATATGCTTATGTGAATGCATTTTGATACATTGGTGCATCTTGGTGAAATTGGAATATATTGATTGGCATGGAAGGCATAAGTCAATACTTGTAAAATGGCACATGGTATGCTTATGTGTGAATGCCTAATACACATGTACATGGAGGTGTTGCTTGCCCATGTGTTTGACATGCCTATGTAAGAGGCATACATGTGTTTTTGATTGATACTTTTGGAGCCACATGGTGTTGTGGAAGACATTTGACATGAGGGGATTGATATTATGATATTGAGCATGAGTTCATGATTAAAGCATTTGTAAGTGATTCCATCCCTATACTTTGGATTGTACACCATTCTTACACACATTGTATCCACTTTGATTCATAGAATCTAGCATGTGTGTGAGGGTACCTTTGGCAATGGTGGAGAGGCCAAGGGGGAGCATGGCATGAACTCTCCTTGTTGTGAGTGCTTTTGGTAATTTGTAAAGAGGGGGATTAGGTACATGGTGTGAAGACTTGGCCCCAACCTTTGCCTTGAGGCTTGAACTCGGTAAAGAGGTGGGAAGGCTTGGCCGGGAGATCGACAAGCAAAAGCTCTTCATTGACACGGCCTACATCAACATTTTTACATCGACATCATTGATTATTGCATGTGGGCAATGGGGCCTTTATGGAAGACATTGGTCATTTGATTGGAACTAGATCATGAATGGATAGTGGGCAATTGCTTTTGTATTTTAGTTGAGATTTGGGCCAAATTGCGAGGAAACTATGGCAAAATTTTTGTGAAATTTTCGCACTCTACAGTGGGCAAAGAAGTGCAATTTAGTCCCAACTCACTCAAGATCTTTCAAGGGCCTTTGGAAGTCTTAAAAGGGTGTCTTAAGGCACTCCTAACTAGCTATCAAGTGGTGGATTCGAACACCATCTCAGGGTACAAAGTGGACAGTTCTGTCAAGCTGAAAACCCTAATTTAGTCAAAAATGGTGCAGACTGAATTGAAGGTGTTTACATAGCTTGAGAACACTACTAAAGAGCTTTCCAATGAGCCAACAAGTTCTCAATTCCGTGACCATATGGATGGTCAATCCTCATAGTTGACTTTTAGCTAAAAGTCAAAACAAAGAGGTATAGAAGTGTTCGAAGTGGTGATCTAGGGTGATAGAAGTGTTCTTCTTATCGAGACAAATGTGGCAAGCCTTTGATCTTTCAATTCCGGCATCGGTAGCACCAAAAACCTTCATTTGGTACCATGGGTGACCGTGAACAAGATGGACTGCCTTTACATAACATGAGTAATCATATGGGAATGGGGCATGTAGGGCACACAAGTGGAAGTGCACAAGTTTCTTTGGAGCACATTACTTTGGATATGCTAAAGGTTACTATCACTGAAGCTATGAAAGATGCACAAAGGGATATTTGCTTCCCAAATAGTGAGCTTTTGAGGTAAAACAGTGAGCATATGCGACAAAGCAATGTTCTCATGGAGCAAATGTCCAATGGTATGAATGAGGGCTTCAAGAAGCTTGGTGATGGGATAAATGAAGTGCAAAGGTGTGTAGAAAAGATTGATACTTTCCTTGATAGGACAAGAGGCTGGTCACAACAACCACAAAGATCACTTCCAAATCCATCATCTTGTGGGCTTAATCAGCATGGAAAGGTTGAAATTAAGGTGGGAACTTCCAATGGGTTCAATCAAAGTATGAAGACAGCACTTCAAGAGAACCCAAAAGATGTTTCTCATGTTGATTCACCATTGTCAAAGCCCTATGGAAATGAGAAAAAGCATAGGCAAGATTTGATGGAGTCAAAACAAAAGGAAATAGCCATAATTTCCAATGAAGATAACAAAGATAGATATGCACGATTATATGATGAGGTCATACACTCCAAGTTACCAAAGTCCTTGGCAAAGGATGAATTTGTGGATCATATGATTTCGACTCCTATTGGAAGCTTATGGTTTAAGCATGGTGAATCATTTGTAGAAGCTTTGCTCTCTTTTGATGGGGAAGGAGTCACTTGTATACATCTCAAGGAATGGATTCGCAATTGGGATTCCTACTTTTGTGCATTTCCATGCAATGAGGGCGACAAAGTGAAGCAAGTGACATGCAAATTTGGAGGCAAAGCTAGACAATGGTGGCTGCAAGTAATGTATGAGTACAAATGGGATTGGGAAAATTTAGCCTATGAAGTGGTACAAAACTTTGTGGCTACTCAAAGAGCAATGGAGCTTTAGGAAAAAATGCATGCCATTATTACATGTGGATTCATTGCCTAAGTATGCTAAGGAATATTGGTACCTTTCCTTCTTTGTGCCTAACATTGAGGAGAAGGAGATCATAGGTGGATTTGTGCAAAAATTAGGCAAGGAGTTCATGCAAGTGGTCCAATGCATCATGGATATTGACAATGACATTGCTCTTAATGAGATCATGTTGTTAGTGGAGCTCTTCTACAAGCCTACCCCGTCTATACATGGGTTTTCTACTAGGAGTTCACTTCAGTCCACATCTCTTATTGGAAGCCATGGCTATGGTGATGATGGAGATGCTAATGATTTGTGTCAAGTGGCTTCAATGCATGTATAGATGACTGAAAATGAACGAGTGGACAGCCATGAAGATGCAAGTGTTCATGGGAAAGACTAAGAGCAAATGCATGGATCTTTTCTTGGGGAGAATTGTATGGATAAAGATGAATGCAATGACACTCTTCTTGATAAAGGAGACAACTCTTATGAAGATCTTCATGGTGTTGCATTGCATGAGGGATTTGTGGTTACTGACCATGAAGATGTGGCATATGATGCGGATTCACAAAATGAGGGTGTGGATGAAAGTAATAATGTGGTTAATGAGATGATCCTTATGATGACATTTATGAGGAAAATGCTTTGGGTAATGATGATGATAATGCTTTGGTTTATGGAAGTGATTCATGGGTGGATTTTGATGGTGGATTATTGGTTGGTGATGACACTTCCAATCATGATGTTTCATGTCCATTTGATCTCGGTATACACGGCAAGATGCTTGATGTGGATTCATTTCCATATGATCGGGTGGACAGCATGCATCGCCACTTGAAGTGGAGGGATTTCCATATGATTCGGGTGGACAACATGCATTGCCACTTGAAGCGGATGGATTTCCATTTGACCTGGGTGGATGCTATGCATTGCCATTGGAAGTGGAAGGGTTTCCTTTTGAATCGGGCATCTTTGGAAGTTAACCTTATTGATGGGTACTTGGTGTGGGTCACCTATTGCCTTATGCTTGAGTCTTCATGGAATAAGTACAGCTGTATGGTGTCTTGGAAAGCTATATGCATGGAATGGGATGATGATATGAAGGATGCCATTGCTGTAAATTTACTGTATGGACAGCCATGGTCATTGGTGTACTTCACCACTCATCAATCAACACTCAACAAGACTTCATGGGCTTATGGATATCATAGAGAGAAGTCCATATGTACATCAAATAAGTGGACAGCTCTATGTGGAGTTCTTTTGTGTGAAGCACTTTGGAGATGCAACAAATGTACTTCCGCATTCATGAGGGAAGTCAAGAAGATTCCAAACAGCCCATACATTGCTCCATACATGGTTTTGAGGACGAAACCTTTGGGTGGGGATGGTTTTGAGGACGAAACCTTTGGGTGGGGATGGTTTGTAATGAAGGGGGCTTGGAGTTAGACTCAAACAGCCCATGGGCATAGATATGGCCCGGCAAGTATGGAGGCCCAACATTAATGAATGGGCAAGTATATAAGTGAATATTGTAACTATGGTTATAATAGACTTTTACCAACATACTTTTATCAATGAATTGATACTTCTTGGAGCTTCATGCTTCTTGGCTATGGTGGTACTCCATCTTGAGTGCATGTAGTACTCCATCATGAGTGCATGTGGTACTCTATTATGAGTGCAATCTTCTCTCTTTCTTTTTTCCATCATTATAATAGTACTCATAAATTCATTAGACTTGTGCATAAGTTAAGAGTGGAGATGCAACCAAGCAATCATGTTTACCATGTGAACTCAATAAACATTGGGGCATGGGGATAGATTTGGGACCGGCGAGTTTCTCTGTCTTACCGATCTCCATTCAAGATTATACAGAAGCACTAGATTTCTTGATTATGGATCTAGATGGCGTTGATGTTATTCTAGGGAAGGAATGGTTTTGTAGCCATGATGTTTATGTTGATTGGAAGGGTCATAATTTCTCCTTAGTTATGGAGGGTCTCCCTATTTGTCTTTAGGGTGATTTTGTGGTCCCACCCTCTACTTTTATAAATTTAGCAAAAGAACATAATATTATTTGAAATTCAAATTATGAAGTGTATCAGTGTGTTCTTGATCCCCTTTAATCTAATATTAATTGTAGTTTGAATATAATTAAGTTAGATGCTTGGGAGACACAGGCTTTAGCAGACATGAAGGCAGATTTTGTTGATGTCTTTCCTGATAAATTTCTTATGGTATGCCACCTAGTAGGTCAGTAAATCATAAGATTGATTTGGGGTCTCAACCTAAGTATAGCACCTTATAAAATGAGCCAATTGGAAGAGGACAAGATTGGAATAGCCTTAGATGGGATAGATATGTAGGAGAAAAACTCCCTGGGGAGCTCTAGTGCTTTTGAAGCACTAGAAGGATGGTACTTGGCAGATGTGTGTGAAGTATGAAAAGTTGAATTGTTTACGATAAAGAATAGTATCCTCTTCCTAGAGAGCGGATGATTTGATAATTAGTTTGCAGGGTGTTTCTGTCACAGGACCTCATGTACTTCTTAAAGAATTAATCAAACTCACATACACATCAAGGAACAAAAGCATAGACTTGAATCAAATTGCCAAGATTAAAGCATAGCATAGAACATGAATATAGAAAGTAACTTAATTCATGGTTATTTGCTATTATCAGTTTTTTTAATTAATTATACAATTGAAGAGAGGTATTAGAGGAAACATTTATCAACCGATATTTGGTCACGTATATATAAAGAATACCCTATCAAAGATTCTCAATGGCTTCTTGATCATGCCCTCGCTACCTGTTCATCCTTGATTGCTTCTTATTATAGGGATACTTGTCCATGATTATTTATAATTTTGTGACAACTAAGGACAATTGCTTGTCATCCCCAGGGCATGTTATGAGGATGTTGCAAGTTGCAAGCTTGTACCTACATACAGGGATAGGCAAACGTCTACAGAGAGTATAAGTTTCTTTAATTTTTTTTCTAGTATGGTTTAATTATTTCATGAGAGAGAGAGAGAGAGAGAGAGAACTCTATTAAACGTGTTTTGGAAGAATTGCAAGTTCTTTGGATGAAGCTCTCCTTTCTTTCTATATCCTCTTTTCTTCTCCGATAGGATGAGATGATTTTTCCAAAGATATTGGTTGTACCAAGTTACTTCATATCTTAATAAACCATTGAAATACTCATGTGTGGGACCAGGTCTCACACATGGGGAGGCAAATAGGACCCAATATGGAGTTTATGTCTTTCTGCTTTATTTTTGCAAATTATTATTTGAAATGAAAGTTTGATTATTTTGATTTCAATCTGCTCCATTGCACAACAGTACTCCCCATGACGAACCCTATGTCACAATGCCTTCTTGTACTCTAGTGATGCACGACAATGCTCTTGCCAAAACATCTCTATCATCGCCCTCATCTCAAGGTCCAATAAATGACTGCATCTAAGTGCACGACCACTAATAGCCCATAGAGCATCCTCAATCCCACTTTCCAAGGTCAGTCTCCTCACAAACCCTGCATGAAGTGCCTGCCGATGATGAATCGAAAGTATGTGAGAAGTGGCATGATGCATACCGGTAGAATATTATTGTAAACAAACACTGTAAGCACCCATCTACTAGTAGTTAATTCATATGAATGCATCGTAACTATGGTGAAAACTGCAGCCTATAATAGTTACGACAAGATATCATGGACAAGAGCCAAACAGAATTGCATTCTGACTTTCATTTCAGAGTAGGCAACAAACAATCCAATACTCTCAAAATCCATAATGTGACGATTTATTTTCTTTACTATATAGGTGTCATGGAGACGTGAGGAATGCATATATTCTAAAGACCTACATGACAAATAGGCGACATTAACATGTAAGTGACCTTGATTATTATTATTTTGCCGTGTTTTGACTTTGAGTGCATGTCAAAACAATTACTAGAAGGCTGAGGAGGGCAATGAGACAAAATTGCAAGACACACTTTAAACAAATAAGACAACAACAATACGATATTGGTCGTTAGGAGTTGGGTTTTATGGCATATCGCGTTGTTGTGGTCATTTATTGAATGACGTTCAAACAAATTGGAACATACACTTCAAGAGCTAAACGACCACAACAACGTGATACTAGGTCATTCTACTGGCAAGTATACCCATATCGCGTTGTTGTGGTCGTTTTGGGAGTCAAGTAAAATACACTTTATAGCGTCTCAGCACACCATTAAAACTATGTTTGCCATGTCTTAAGTTTGAATGAAGATGTTTGAATGCAAAATCTTATGTTTCGTTAAACGACCACAATGACGTGATATGGGACATTCTACATGGACTTTCGACCCACATCGCGTTGTTGTGGCTGTTTTGTATCCATAATTGTTTTGTCATTTGAACTATATTCAACAGAGATTTTGTTTGAAATCACTTTATCATCGAGTTTAATTGCAATTTCAATAAGAGCATTCCTATCCATCTCATCCATGTCTTGATCCATTGGTACTAATTTTTATGTACTCTATGTATACGTCGGTAGTAGAAAGACATGATGAAGTTTTGACTACGAACCACATACTTGCAACACATTGTCTTCATTACCATAGAGCAAAATACATTTCTCTATTTCTTTGTATCTCATCCTCTATCAAGGATTTTAAGCATATCCATGTTTTGCATGTTTTCACAGACAAACATTGTTTTTGTAACCCATATTCTTGACTTTGCAAACAAATCCACAAATACCGTTATCGGGCATTACAAATGCTACTCAAACAATTCTTGTAGAGATGTGTGGTTACATTGCACCTCCTAGAAAAGTTTTGTGATAACTTTCACTGAAAGGTTTAGATAAAGGTTTGTATAGGTGGCTATGCATGCCTTACATGGCCCTTACGCTTGCTATGCCCTCCACGCCACTGTCTTGCACATTTTTCTCCCTTTGCAAACCTTGCGCATACCTTCTCCTCCCATAACCAAATAAAAGCACTCATACAACAAAAAGCGCATGGCTAGAAAGACAAAAAGCTCAGTTTTGTGGCGAGCAAATATGCTTCAACGAAGGAGAGAAGCCATCCTTGAAGGCTAGCACAAATCATCAAAGAAGAAAAACAAAAAAGAAGAACGTGGCTTACCTCCTCTCGTAGAGCAATCGTGTAATAGTGCAAGGAAGAAAGTAGATTCTCAAAGCAAGAGAGTTTTCTCTCCTTCTTCTTCATGAACCCTTGCTTTTTTGGTGCTTTTTGGATTCTAGAATCCGCTATCTCTGTCAAGTTGGATTCTAGAATCAACTTCTTGTGTCAAGTTGGATTCTGGAATCCACTTCTTCTATTAAGTTGGATTCCAAAATCCACTCCTTGTGGCAAGTTGGATTCTAGAATCCACTTTTTGTGTCAACTTGGATTTCAAAATCCACTTCCTCACTCAAAGAGGTTGGATTCTGGAATCCAATTTCGCTCTTGAGTTGGATTTTGGAATCCAGATTTTCACAAAGTAGGATTCTGGAAACCATTTTTTCTCATAAGCTGAGAAGGATCACCAGAATTTACTCAAAATAAGGATTTTAAAAAATAACTTGCACTTCATGTTTTATTTTTTACAAAAAAATAAGATTTTAACAATGATACGTATTTTTCTCAAAACTTTGGTTTCCATTTCACAAAGAAAAATTTACAAGTTTGAATTTTTTATAGAAGTATAAAAAGGATTCTGGAATCCACATGTTTTTTCCACTTAAGATTTGGACCGTTATTTTTTGCTCCAAAATTTCCAAAAAAAAGAATTTAGAAAATATGGTCATTTTTTAGTTTAAAATTTCAATTAACCAATATAATTTTTAAAAATTTCAAAAAAATCAAAAATTTTTAGTGAAAGAAAAAATGTTTTGATTTTTTAATTTGTAGTTGAAAAATATTTTATATTTTTTATTTGTTTTGGGATTTTGAGGCATTATACAAACAAAAATAAATACAATATTACTACTAAAAATTCAAATTTCAAAAAGTAGAGTTTGCATAAAAAAAGACACGATCGTAGAGAAGATAGTCAAGTGCTCCAAAGGTCCAAACACAACTTGTGTATGTGAAAAATGAACCTCTCCCTCTCCTTTTAAAGCCTCATGGTTTTTAAATTTAGAATTATTTATTTAATTAATATTAAAATTATTTTCCATTGAACAAACACTAACCCTACTAAGGTACCCCTTCAGAAGTCCAAGTTAATTCATTTTGATTGTCACACTTTAGCAAATGGAACTCCTTTAAGTAGCCCTAGCAATTCACAACCCTTTTGCCCTTCTATCTCGCTAACACCTTCTATAAACACAAATTTGAATGCTAATGAAGAAACTCCTTGCTCTAGACGGCGCTCAAGAAGAGTTTCTTTTGATGTGGTTGAACAAGAGCCACAACAACTTAATGGAAATGTAGCAAGAGAGCGTGAGCAACAACAACCTCGAAGGGCAAGAGGTGAGAGAAAACAACATCTTCTTTCAAGTCTAGCGATTCAAGAGACATGTAGAGTTTTTTGTTGTGTTAGAAATTGTTTGAGGAGCTTAGGATTTCTTAAAATCCCACTTAAGTGTAGAATTTTTTTTGGTTTAGGGAGAGGTCCACAAAATGTGTTCTTTAGATCTTCTGTGCATGTGCGCTTTTGCCGCACAGGTCATAGCTGGGGACTTGCTGAACACCGTATGCGAGCCACAAATGGCTACAAGCATACAACCAGGAAAGCAAGCTCAAACAGAATGCAAAGGTGTGTCACTCACCACTCTAACCGTCACCGTGAAGGATTCCCGCGTCGCAGCAGTGAAGGAGGAGCCGCCGTCGCCGCCCTACTACCTCGCCGCTACACAGTGCTCGATCGCTCTCTCACTCACTCTCTCTCTCTCTCTCTCTCTCACACACGCCGGAGAAGGAAACCAAGGAGATAAGGCAAGAGCACTCTTGTATTCACAACACATGAGAATGAGGGTTTTAGGGTTACATTTGACTCTTAACAGTGACTCGGCCGTTCATACATGGGCGCTCATACATGGCCGGCTGATCCTAACCCTTACCCTACTAATATTCAAGGTGCGCCTCTCATCGGCGGATCACCCAATCTCTTTATCCTTAACATATGGTGCTGAAAAGCTCGGCCCATGACTCAGAATATTTAAATTAATGACGTAAAACATAGTACGTCTCAATGTCCGTCATAGGTTAACATGCCCCCCTTCCTGATGTAGATTCCGTCCTCGGAAGCTATGGTATGGTAAGCTCGATAGGATTGTTGTGGTAGACCGTCTGCAAAACAGGGAAGTAGAGTGAAAGTATGCTGGAATTCAAAAGATATAAAGTGTATAAATTCAAGCATGTTAGACCACAATGGATGTTGCTATGAGACTTAGTTTAAGGGGTCACATGAATGAGCTAGTGTAGCAAATTAACACGAGTTTAAAATTATTGAAAGCAAATCAATAGTTAGTAAGGTGTCAAAGGTTAATCAAGGTTTATATAACTGGCCTAAGGCAAGGAAAATAACCAAGCTTAATAAAAAAACAGATGACCACACTGTGTCTACTCTAAGAACAAGTTAATACCGCGAGCCTAGGGACACAAGAAACATCAGAGTTACAGGAGCCTTTTGCCTTTATTTCTTTATGCACTTGATAATTTTTACACATAATGGCGACCTTCCTAAGGCAAAACTAACATCGATCCTGGTACCATGTTTAACACAAGGCATTATCCAGGAATCTATTAGTTCACCTTAGGCAAGGCTACCCCCTACCAACCAAGGCATCGGTCTGGAGTAGAATACTCCTCGCCTACCAAGTATCAATAAGGCGATAGGCCAACATTAAAGCACATCATAGACTTGTATTTCCATTTATTGTAGGTGTTTTTGTTAATTTATTTCTTTTGATCTTCGCTCCTTAACTATAATTTGTCTTGCATCCTTTCGACAAAGGGGTAAAAGCTATGTCCTAGAGGTCAACACACACATGGCCAGGTGTCAAACATTAAGATGGTTTGACCCTAGACCTAAGACAATCGTATTCCAAGGTTAACTAAAGACATCATGCTGCCTAGGAATATATCCAATAAAGTTAATGATTTACACTAGCACGTCAAGCAACTTCAAAAACTAAGTAGTACATTGACAATTTCCATGTGGTCATGCAGTATAGTTCATGCAATTAATTGAACAGTAAAAACAAAAGAGAGTGGGTATGGAAGAATTACACCTATATTTTGGAGATCTCCTTGATTCGATGAGAAATGCTCGCAATTTGATGTAGATATATTTTGATGAACGTTGCGGCAGTGTCTCAGGACTTGGAAGCGAACCCACCTCAAACTTTTTCACCTGTACAATCAACTAACAAGCACTATACCTCGAGAGGCACATTAGTGTGAAAAATTAAAGACTCGTTTTAGGAATCCAAACTAGAAAAAACTAGAAAACACTAACCTACCTACCAATCACCACACTACTACTGAGGATACAGTAAGAGGATGTTGTAGAGTCCTGGCTCTAGCCTAAGGCTAAGCCTCTATCCGCATCATCCAAATAAATAAAGTCAACCTCAGTAGTGCCATGAGTTTCATCCGTCCATTCATCATTGTCAGATATTTCCTTTTCATTTTCCCATCCACATAAACTCATCAAGAATGTAACCATGCGAGAATAGTCATCTTGTGGAAAAGGAAAGCATTGGGCTATCGGGGATATGTCCTCCTACGGAGTAGGGGTTAGTCATGGCCAATAGGCGAATTAGCCATTCTAATTCCTCAACATTTTCCTCTCTGGCTAGTAATCTATATGATCCCATTCAGTTTCAATTACAAGATAGCACATGTGAAATATCTGAGAAAGGTACAGATGATACCTCTCACCAAAGGCGGGAGTGGATGAAGTGTATGATGATCGTGCATCTGCCATATCTGCAAACACAGATATAGCATCAGTAGGTTTATGAGAGGTCAATCAGTTCTTGATTGTATATACGGATATTTTTGCTCTTAACGTGCTCTTGCTTTTTTTTAACTATTTTTTGCTTTTCTTTTCTTTTCTTTTCTGTGTATGAAGCTATATATATACATCCCCTTGAATTTGGCAATTACATGGTCAGGGGAGAAGGTTAAGGAGGAAGCATTAGAATGTCGAGCGTGAGTACATGCTCCCCCTTTCCTTGGGTAGATCATATTTTTTGCAATGATGTTGCAGCCTCTTGGAACCAATTTGTCCAGCGGGTCATAGGTTGTGATGTGGGCAGATAGCTTTTTATGACCCTTGTGGCCGCATCCAATTGCAGAGATGTTAGTGTACGCTCCCATTGACGAATGGAGGAAATGGTTTCCGACGATACTATTACAAGGGGAGACGTAGACTCATCGGTCTTTTGTTGGGTGTTGACAAGAGTAGGTGTAGAGCATGTAGAAACTTCTATATCACCGTGTGCCTGGCATGGCTCCCCCCTTCTTGAGCTAGGTGATAATGATCGATATCGTTTGGGAATCCAAACTAACTCTGGAAGAAGTGGTGCAGAGCACTCTGTTACCTTTCCCTTACCACGGTCTTGAATTGTCGTTGGGGTGGCAACAATTGGTTTGCAAGGTTTTACAGGTGATGTAGAGGGATTTAGCTTATGTTTAGGGACCCAAATCTGGTCATTCCCCTCGTAGTACCCTTGGGCTACTAATAATTTTTTAGGGATCCATCATGATGTTACATTGCTCTTTCTCGGGTGGGTAGCTGTTTTCTTCCTACTACGAGGCTTCTTGTCTGAACGAGATTGAGCAGGGAAAGTAGCTGTTAATTGGGACCCATTTGTATGTATTTTTTGGCATAGTAAGCGGAGCTTTAGAGACCACCCTGCATGTTTCCACTCTTGGCGTTGAAGCGTTAGAGGGGTGGCAAACAATCAAAGATGGTTTTGCCACTGGACTTTGTGATTTTTCATTATCTAACATTTGAGTGGATGACTTAGGTGTGGGATTTTGAGCGGTCAGACCTAGTGTTGGTTCTTGCGTTGTGACTCGTATGGTTGCCCAATCGATATTGCACTTGGTGGCCATCATCCATTTGCGCCCTAAGTTTACAGTCCCTTCCATGGTACCCGCCGCCGCAGGCATAACCAAAAAACTTTGAATTACGGTCCCCTTGTCATAGGCAACCGGAGTGTGCAGAATTCCTGAGACAGGGGTTTTCTTCTTGTTGATTCCTTGAACTTGGATAGCACTCTTGGATAAAGGTGGTTTTCCAAGTTGACACCACACACCATATGATAACAAATTGTGTTGAGCTCCTGTATCCAATAATGCATTATACAGCACCTCCCCGTAAGGACTCTGTAACTCAATTGGGTATCTTAGAGGTGGGTCAGATTCCAGTGAATCCTCATCTGCCTCCTCGAAAAATGCTTGTGTAATCCCCAAGTTGGCTTCTCGTTGGTGCCTAGCACGCTGTTAACGTTCTTTGGCTTCAATTCTTGCTTGTATCTTTTTAAGCTCAGCTTGTTCTTTAGCTGCCTTCTTTTGATGGATTGCATGTAACTCCTCTTGGCTCAGGGGGTCATAGTACCTTTTGAATTTACTCCCATTAAGGAATCCAATGGTTTCACCTCCGTCGAGAGTCTCCACTCGGATGGTACCTTGCGGGGTAATTTCACATACTCTATACGGTCTCTTACTAGCATATTTGAGCTTCTTCTTTTCGTTACGCACTCCATACATCAGGACTTTATCCCCAACCTTGATGTCCTTGTCCTTCAGGTGGCGATCAAACCATTTTTTCCTTCTATCCTTCTCCACAAGGGCATTGTACACAGCCAATTGTCTTTCTTCATTTAGCCACTCAAGAATATACAGACGCTCTACTAAGGGATTACCATCCCAACCCTCTTGAGTAGCAACACGAAGACTAGGAATGACAAATTCCCACGGCATGACTGCTTCTTGGCCATATACCATTTTGAATGGTGTGCAATTAATAGCCACTTTGTACGCAGTACGATAGGCCCATAAAGTAGTTGTAAGCTTTAGATCCCAATCCGTGCGATGAGCTTCAACTGTCTTTGTCAAAACAAAGATTAAGGTCTTGTTGGTACTCTCGGCTTGGCCATTCGCTTGCGGATAGTAAGGAGTAGCTTTATGATGGGATATCATGAAATTTGTTGTGAGCTCCTTAATCACTTCATTTATAAAATGCATACCATTGTCGCAAACAAGTTCAAAAGGACAATCGAAGCGTGTGATTATATTTTCAAAGAGGAACTTGGCTGTTGTCCTTGAATCTGCCTTACGTGTCGCCTTCGCTTCAGCCCATTTGGTCATATAGTCAGTGGCCACTATAATATAGCGAGATTGTGTGTTTCGGGCCGCTGGGCTAATTGGACCTACAAAGTCTAAACCCCACTTTTCAAATGGTTGGTTTACTTTGATTGGATGTAGGGGCATCTGATCTTTCCTCTGGGGTTTCTTGTATCGTTGGCATTCATCGCAACCCTTCACAAAGAGTGATGCATCTTGGAACATAGTGGGCCACCAATACCCCGATTGTAAGATCTTTCGCGCAGTTAAGTCTCCTGAGAAGTGACCACCGGCTACACCCATATTTGCCTCTTGCAAAATGTATAGATACTCATCCTCTCGGGCACAACGCCTAAGAACGTCATCCTTTCCTCTTTTATAAAGAGTCCCGGCTATCAGGCAATAGGGTTCGCATTCTTTGATCAGCTTTCGAGCTAGATCTTTACGAAGCTCCTTGGGTGGAAAGCCATTAACCAAAAAGTTAACAATCTTCTCACTCCATTCAGGCATTGTCTCCACCATGAACAGGGAAGTGTCAGGTAAGTCATCATCAACCCCCGTAGGAGCCTCACCATTAGGTATGCGAGACAAATGATCAGCCATAACATGTTTTTTGCCAGGTCTCACAACAACAGTGAAATCAAACTCAAGAAGAATCAATAGCCATCGTGTGATTCTTCCTGTGGAGCATGGTTTGTTTACCAGATACAACAATGCTTGATGATCCACATAGAAAACAAACTTGGTGGCAAGGAGGTAATAATGAAATTTCCTTACTGCATATATCATTGCCAACCCTTCTCGCTCCGTAGTGGTGTAGTTCATCTCAGCATCGTTCAACTGGCGACAACTGGCAAAGCTAATGGGGTAGTCTAGCTTGTGTTCTCCAGGTTGAGTTAACACACACCCAATAGCAAAGTTTGATGCATCAATATGCACATGGAAGATTAAATCCCAGTTAGGCATTCTCAAGATTGGAGCACTCGCCAAGGCCTTCTTTAATAGCTCATAGGCACGGTCACATTCTTCGGTCCAAATGAACTCGATGAGAAGCTTATACAATGGTCGAGCTATCTCGGCGAAGAATAGAATAAACCTTCAATAATAACCAACATGGCCCATAAAGCGTTGGACTCCCTTAAAGTTGGTGGGTAGGGGCAATTCCAGAATGACCTTGATTTTACTCTCGTCAGTGGAAATCCCATTTTTGGACACTATATGCCCTAAGATAACTCCATGTTTAACCCAGAATTGGCATTTGAAAGGATTCAATGAGATGCGATATAATCTACACCTTTCAAATATTTTTCGTAAACACATCAAGTGCTCATCCCAAGAGGAATGAACACAAAGATCATCTAAGAAGGCTTCACAAAAGTCCCTTAGATATTCCTTAAAGGTTGTGTTTATCAATCGTTGGAATGTTGCAGGTGCATTGGTCAAGCCAAAAGCCATGACGCGAAAGGCAAACACTCCAAACTCCGTGATAAATGTTGTTTTAGCTTGGTCCTCGACTGCAATTGTGATCTGATTGTAACTCGAGTACCCATCTAAAAAGCTACATGCCTCCTTGCCTGCCACTCTTTCAAGCACATGTTCAGAATATGGCAAGGGGTAATGATCCCTTCTGGTGGCTGCATTAACCTTTTTGAGATCAACGCACACTCTGAGTTTCCCATTCTTCTTTGGTATGATGACTATCGGAGAAACCCATTCTGAGTGCTCAATAGGGTATATGAATCCACATTTTACAAGCTTTTCAATTTCCTCTTGTACAATCTTTGCGTACTTAGGATTCATTGGGTAGGGATGTTGCTGGACTGGTTTAGCAATGCTAATCATTGGAATCGTGTGTTGCACCACAGAGGGTGGAACACCCTTCATATCATGATATGTCCAGGCAAATATGTCCTTGAATTCCTTAAGAAGCTTCGTAAGTGCAGCTTCTTCTGCCTTGGTGAGGTCTTGAGCAATAAAAACTGGTTTAGACTCCTCACCCGGATCTACTAAGTCTATCTCCTTGACTACCGCAGGGCCATCGTAGACACCGCTACTCCCATTGGTAGGCGTTCGTTGGGCTTTTGTGTAGACCACTTTACGTTCCCCTGTGGTAAATGATTTGAAATGCTCGGGTGCGGGGTGTAAGTCTACTGGTTCTTGTTATGCCAGGCTTTTTTCTTTCAATTCCGCCTCCTTTTGTTGCTGAGCCAGCTCTTGGTTTTGCCGCCTTCTTGTAGTACGACTTAGTTTCGGCTTCTCTTCGATCTCTAATTGGGCGACGTCATGAGGTTGCGAAATACACCACATGACACTTTGGAGGTATTGTCCCCAATTATCCGCTAACTTCCGATGAGCGTCAATGGCTCCTACATAACTAAGCCATTCTGCAGTGGATCTCTCTTTGTTTATTGCAGTTCGTACATTGGCTCGATAGCGTTGTCGCTTATGTCTCGTTTTCTTCTTACCAAGTTTTTGATTTTTGTTTCTGTTAGATTTGAACTCACTTGGTCGATCCTCACTTGTGTCCCCTTCACTTTCGGATGAACTGTAGGAGGTCACTGTCCTAGGCCTTGAGCACCTTGCTTCCACATTTGGGTGAATATTTGATTCATCCCCCCCATCAGGCTCATCAGAGTCAGTTTGTTCTTGAGATTCATACTCAGAGTTACATTGGTCAGAGTCTTCGCTACTGTCAGTTGAGTTTGCCACTTTCTTGCCACCATCAGGAGTCAAGTGCATAACACTCGGTGGCATATCTTGCCCCTCAGGTGTTACCCAACTTGTGCCTCTATTTCCCCATGTGTCTATGGTTTCCGCTAGGTGTACCCAATCCACGTTATCCGACTCAGTCATACCCGGTAGGACATCCATATAAGGAGAATCTTTCCCCATCATCAGTCTCTTTTTTGCATGTATAGCAATACCTTAATGGGGCAGAGTGAATAGTGGTATCCGATCGATTATCGATGATAACCTTGCTTCCTAAAGGATGTGCACGACCATTCTCAAGATCAACTCGAATGACAGAGTCCTGGAATTGTAGGTAGACATGGTTTTTCGACCAGTCATGCACCATTTGTGCTTCCCTCATGAAAGGACGTTCTAAGATCATTTGATATGACATAGGATGCTTGGAGAAATCCATTACAATGAAGTTATGTCTTACCTTGTATCCCAAAACCTTGATCTTAAGGTCCCTTAACATTCCAATAGGTTTAGCAATAGTTCCGTTTGCCATCTTAACCACTATGTTTGTGACTTCAAGGTGAGGTTTTCCCATAGATTCCCAACAGTTTTTAGTCACAATGCTCACTCCAGTACCACCATCAAGGATTCCCTTTAGAGTTAATCCCTTGGTAGTAATGGGGAGGGTTGCATTAGATTCGTCACCTTCAAAGTACTGTCCCAACTTGTTCACAGGTATTTTAACGACCGAGTCTTCATCTAGGTTGGGTTGTAGATCCCAATGTTTCCCTTCATCTTGAAGCGTGTCAGGTCTATCCATATTTGCAAATTGTGGTGGATCTCCGTATAATTTGGATATGATCGTGGTTCTGACTTCAGAGGACATGAAATCCATTAGCTTGGACACATTCAATGGTACTTTTCGAGATATCGCTCCTTGACTAGGAACTGGTGAAGATGGAATCACTTCCTCTTCAATGGGGTCAGGCATTCCCTCACTAAACATTCTTTCCAGCAAGAAGGGTGTTTGTCCACTTCCTGATGTCCTATCCTCACTTTCTTCCTGAATGATACTAGGTATAGCTAACGGTTTATGGTTCCTGTGAGGCTGAACTTGCGTAGGAAACACTGTGTCTGGAATTTTGATTTTTCTCGGGTTTGGCTCCAGTTCTCTTTGTGTTTCTTCCACCAAACCCCTTAAGTGTTGCACTTGTTCAATCTCCTCAACTGGGTTTGGGTAAGTTCCAATCTTTTTCTTGAGGATTTTTGGCCCACGTGGCTTGTCTTGGGGAGTCTCAGTCAGTATGGGTGGTCGAGAGGGCATTAACTGACTTGGTTGTGGGGCCGAGGAAGTTTCCTTTTGTTTCCCCTTATTTATGTACTCGCTTGATTCTCCTTCATTGAGCTCCCGAGTGGGTTCCTCCCTTAAGGTAGTGGCTTTGGTCTCCATGGTTTCTATTGAATCGGAATCATCTTCAGGATCATTCATATACACGGGGTCGTCTCCTGTCCCTATGTTAGTCTTTGAACTAGGCTTGGAGCTCGTGGCATTAAGCGATCTCTTCCGCCGCGTTTTCTTTTTCTTTGCTCGACCAATTGATGCAGTATCCCTCTCTTCGAGAATGTAGTTTTGATTTTGAAACATTGACCGTGTAACTACATTCGCGGGTACGACAGGTATGGTTCCTCGTGCCTGGTTGGTGACCTCAACCAAATTCAATGGCGTAATCTTGGGTGCATTAGGATTATGTGCACATTGAGCAATCAAATGATCTATGCCACAATGATTACATGTAAGTGCCGGCATTCCCGATGTGCTCTCTTGATTTGGTTGCATCTGAGTAGCGATCTTCTGTAGCCTATTAGGGCACTCCGCTACACGATGCGGTCCACCACACTCATAGCATTGAAGAGGTGGTCTCCTTGCCAAGGTATTAAGGTTTTGCCCTCTTGTGGCGAGAGCAGCCGCTTGATATACAGGCTTGACTTGCCCGAAATGATCCTCCATGTAGTACTGGGGAGTCATTGACTCATTTCAATCGTATCAATCCCGTATGGAGCAGTGGTGTCTATCTCCTCTTCATAATCCCCACACGCACTATGTGACTCACAACCCATCTGGTTTATTGGGGTAATCCTTGGATGTGGAGGTTGTGGTCCTAGCACTGGTGGTGGTAACGGCACAGACTGGACTACATTCGGGTTCCTTGGAACTATGTGCTGTGACGGTTGCTCAACAGGTGGTGCAGGCATCAGCGCGGGTACTTGAGGTGTGTTTGACCAGGCTAGTGGTGCCTGATTTGCCAACATTCGCTTAAGTACTAGGCAATCTTTAGATTGATGGCCATACTTACCACATGCATTGCAATTCCCATTGAATTTGACTCTGAATGTGGGACATTCACTCGTGCTATGTGATCCTAAGCAAACCGAACACCATTGTTGCTCTCTTCTTGGGTACATATGGCTATTTTGAGGAGCTCGATTACCCCTAAAGTATTCTTGGAGAGCCTTAAAAAGGTAAATCACAGACATTTCGGATATCTTGGGCTCCTTGGCAATAGGTTTTACCGTCATTGGCTCGTGCCCAGATACTTGCGAACTAACGGATCTTGTCTCCGAAGACACCTTTTTACCTGCAATCATCAAGTTGTCTTCTAACTAGATTGCATTGGCAGTGACTGCTTCCCACGTTGTAAGACCTCTAATGACTAGGCCATTGTATATGTCCTCGTGGCGCAATCCTCGGATGAATCTATCGAGCAGTTGGTTATTATTGAAGCGCTCATCGGGAGTGCAGCGAGAATTTAGATGCTTCAATCGACTTATAAAGTCTCTCACTGACTCCCCTTCCTCACGTTCAGCTTTTTGGAGTTGAGATGCTACTCCCCAAAGCACACCCTCACGTATGTATTCTTTCAAGAACAATCTCTTGAGAGTGGGGTAGTGAGTTGGCTCTTCAACCCTTAAGGTTCGATACCAATCTCCAGCCTTCCCACACTCAAGGTTAAGCCTAAGGCTTTACACTTATGCAGCTCATTGTGCTCTTCCAAGGAATCACACACGTGTTCAAAGACTTCAATGTGCTTCCTAACATCCTCATTACCACTGAAGTTTTGAGTGAGCTTAGCCACTTGTACTGCCTTGCTTCTAGGTTCTCTCTCAGGCATGCCCCGCATGTTTTCCGCAATAGATCGTCCGATCGTCTGAGTAAACGCTGCGAGATCACCTAGGTGAGCAGGTATAGCTGGTGGAGGCACTTCTGGGATAGCCTGGTTGATAGGAGTTAGCATTGGTCTGGGTATGTAGGCAGCTAACATAGGATATGATATGTGACTAGGCCTAGCTCCTCTTGGATAAGGGTTGTGATAAGGCGGTCATGGAGCATATGCCATTGGCATACTAAGAGGCGTAGGAGCTACATGAGCATGAGTAGCGATAGGTACATATGGTCGATAGGCACTGGCACGCACTATTGTAGGTACTGATCCACTAGGTAGCGGCGTCGTACTAACTACAGCGGTAACAGGTGCACTTTCCGTCATGCTCATCATTGGGGTAGGCATTGTGGATTCTCTAATGGAAAGTTGAGCCAAGGTTGGAAAGCTAAAGTTACTGCTCGTGGGCTCAACCTGCATTGAGACTCCAGGCGAAACAACATATGAAGGGTCTATGGGACTCACCGTCGAGGGAGTCTCCAATTGTGATAGGGTTGGTTGTTTGGCCTTGCCCGTATCCAAAAATCTCATAGGGCCAGTGGAAACTAAGTTCACTCCCCTATTTTGCCTCTCAATTTGGATAATTCTATGAATAACCTCACACATCATTTGTTGTTGCTCCTCTAGATTAGTGGCGCTAGATGTAGATCGTAGGACTTCTAACCAACCTACATAGTATGTGTAACCCGTGTATAGGTCAGTTAGAGTCTCTGTGTGTAGATCATATTCCCAATTTTCATTGAGAAATATCCCATCTAGACTTGGTGTGCCAAACGGTTCTCTTGAAGTGGACGCAATGTCACTTCTTATGGATTGGCTTCTAGGGACCTCTACTTTAGGAAGAGCATCGGAAGGTGGTAGCTCAGTAGGGCCCTCATTAAACGAAGTGGGTAGAATATCTACATGGACACTCTTTGGGAGGGTAGGGTCTACATGAGATGTGAATGGTGAATCTATACCCCTCCTTCTTCATTTACTTCGCTTATCGCATGTTCAGAGCGTGTAGCTCTACTAAAGGTCTCTATTAGACGACTAAACATGCTAGATCCGGGTTGTGGGGCTCAAACTGGCATGTTTTGGCTTGTCTCCTCAGGGTTCTTGGTAAAGTGCCCTTCCATGGCTTCTGAGTCATCAGAGGACGAATCACTATCTGCTATTCGTGGATCTTGGGTTGCACTCCCTTGGGTTCCAGCTGAAGGCCAAGATGCCAACGTGGAGGGATGGTATGAGCCTGCGTAAACTGAAATGCTTTCTAGTGACTCAGACTCTAGCACCCGGACCAGAGCGTAGATGCATGTGACGTAGGTACCCTACGGGCGTTGGTAACTATCCTTGAAGTCCACACAAGTGGTTTCTTAGGTGTTTCACACCCCGTTTTTACTTGTTTTTGTATTGTTTTTAACCCATTTCTAACCCCCTTACTTATGGTCGAACCTGAACTAGGGCGTGTGATAGCTCGAAACGAGCGTATCGTTTAAAGGGTCCTAGCGTGCTTTAAAGCACCGTGTTCGCCTATCCAGAGCTCCTGTGGTCCTCAAAACAGTCTGTTTCCTTGTGGGGGGAAAGGGTGAAGACCTATTTGCTTGTGGAGGAAAGGGCGAAGGCTTTATCCCACATGCTCACTTCACTCCTTGGGGAGTGGGCTACATATAGGGCTCAACTCTCCATAAGCTCTCACTTGAAAGAAAGCTATGGAGGCTCACTCTCCTACATATATATATCAAAAGACCGAGGCCGGGGCCGGGGTCGAGGTCGGGGTCAATTAGGGGTTTTTCTTTTCAAAAAAATTTTCTCCAAATAAAAAATCTTCCCTTCCACACGTTTGGTTTTTTTTAATAAAATTTAATTTTTTTATTTTTATTTTTTTCGAAATTAATTTTTTTAATTAATTTTTTTTCTTTTTTCTAGGGTTTCTTTCTGGGGTTCAGCCTTGGCTGCGGCGCAGTTCGCACACAATGCAGGCCTGGGGATTCAGAAATCCCCCCTCACATGCAGGAAACCAGAGAACAGAACGCGGTACAACAAGATAACCAGGGAAACCAGAAGTGCAGAAACAAATTATAGAACTCGAAAAGATATCAACACACACACACACACAGTCGCCTTTCCTACAATGTAAATTTCACTTCACACAGTAGCTCGAGCTGCAATCTGGAGCTTGCAGGGCATCTCCCCGGCAGCGGCGCCAAAAATGTGCGCTTTTGTCGCACAGGTCGTAGCTGGGGACTTGCCGAACACCGTATGCGAGCCACAAATGGCTACAAGCATACAACCAGGAAAGCAAGCTCAAACAGAATGCAAAGGTGTGTCACTCACCGCTCTAACCACCGCCGTGAAGGATTCCCGCGTCGCAGCAGTGAAGGAGGAGCCGCCGTCGTCGCCCTACTGCCTCGTCGCCACCGTGCCGCTACACAGTGCTCGATCGCTCTCTCTCTCTCTCTCTCTCTCTCTCTCACACGCCGGAGAAGGAAACCAAGGAGATAAGGCAAGATCACTCTTGTATTCACAACACATGAGAATGAGGGTTTTAGGGTTACATTTGACTCTTATAGGTGACTTGGCCGTTCACACATGGGCGCCCATACATGGCCGGCCGATCCTAACCCTTACCCTGCTGATATTCAAGGTGCGCCTCTCATCGGCGATCACCCAATCCCTTTATCCTTAACATATGGTGCCGACAAGCCCGGCCTATGACTCAGAATATTTAAATTAATGACGTAAAACATAGTACGTCTCAATGTCCGTCTCATAGGTTAACAGTGCAACACTCCTCCGTGTTAACTAAGTTTGCGGTCTCAGATGTTCTATTTTGTAGAGCAAGTTTCTTAAAGGTATTTTGTAAACGTAGTCTGAGAATTAAAAAAATGTCCATCTTAGAGTGTGATTAAACGAATCTTTGAGATTGAATTACTCTACTAGATCGCGATTAATCACACGATATTATATTGACATGGCACTTGGGTTGCCAATTGGACTTCCACTTTGATCACAATTGGTCTTTAACTTCGATCCTAATTACGGATGGTGTGGCACTTGGGTCATCACTATTAGGCTTTAACTTTGATCATGATTCATGCTAAGGTTGAGAAGAGGTCTTGAATTTGCCTTTGGAGTCATTCTTGCTCTTCTAAATGGTTCCTTTACTATAGCCTTGCTCTTGTTGGTTTTTTTGAGTACCCATACAAGTTCATATTAGGGAATTTGGAAAAATCCATGCATTTTGGGAAAAAAATTTTGATATCTTTAAATTAATTTTGGTAATTTCACTAAATTTGAAAGAGAAATTGTTGCTACTCAAGGTTGATAATAACACATATGGGGGGTGTTCACAAACACCATTTAAGGTACAATGTAGCCAGGAAAATATCCATAAAATTTGAAAGAAAAGTATAAAAAACAATCAAATTCTAAATAGTAGGAGACTAGCATGCACTAACTCATAAATAAAAGGCGACCAACATAGATCCACCTAGTACTATAATAATCTAAACTCACTAGCCTTCGTCACAATCCTCGGATGTTGCCAAACTCTCCTTTGCCTTAGCACACACATTTTCTAGAATCTTAATCTTTTGTGACACTTTTTCCCCTTAGTGACCCACACAAAAACTATCATGTTTGATAGTTTCTAACGCATAGGATCCTTCTTGTTGTTACACATCCAAAATTTGTTCTAACAATCTCTATAAACCTTGGCATCACTAACATTTCTCTTTTTACATATAGGTGCCCAATATTGTATTAAAACCCTCATGTGGTTTTCATATGTTCTATTGACATCCATGTTACTCTGAGCTACACCCAGCCATATAGGATATATTGGTTTTGATTGGTCAAATAAGAACAGTCTCCCATTCTAACATCAACCATGGGTTGAAAAGCTTGCTTCAGCCTTTTACTTTGTGGTCCACAATAGTGATCATAAGAATTCGTCACATCAATATCAATAGTTATATCATCCACATGTGTGCCTAGAGTTCTTAGCCAAAAGTTTAATAGAAGACTCTATTCTAGACGCTTGGTCTCTCTAGTGCCTGAACCATGGCCTCCCAATGCTGGCAACATTTTCTCGTGCAACAATCGATTGTAGCTATATGGGAAATAGCATCTAATGTTATCCTCTTTGAATTCCCTATTATGCCCAACACTTTAGGCTGCCTCTTCACCATGTAGTATCTCCTCTTCTTAGTTGGAGCATCAACACATTCATTAATGAATTAATCATCCATATCATTGGAATCCTCTTCAAATGAGGAGTGCATGAACCATCCTCAAATGCGAGTCTTCTAATAGGCCACCTAATGAGATTAACACCATTATCTAAAAAAGGTAATGATGACTGAACGTGTTGGATGGCTTGATCAACCACCTCCCCACATCATCTCCACCTAAAGCTTCAAAAGCAATTGCCTTATATGGAAAGACCAACAATATGACCCCTTTCCCAACACATTCTTCTTTGCCCTCTAACCAACCACAACAACACAAATTGTTCTCTCCAACTCTCACAAACTAAAATTCCATCATATGGCACTACTCTTGAATCTTGACCATCATCCATGGTTGAACCCAAACATTCTTGAATGATAGGTACTACACCCATGATCTCTAAAGAAATCTTACACTTGACAATGCTATCGATTGCTTTGACTAATTTGCTTGCATCTAAAGTTGGGAATGGGAGTGCAATGTCATGGTTGAAGCATTTGTCAATTCTCACAAAGACATGGTATTTCCCAAGTGTTTCTCCATGGCACACATCTTCCTCATGGGTTGCATGTATCTTCCCTATATCCACATCACATTATTGATGATCAACTTAACACATTCTCCGTGAGAAAACTAAGATGCCATTTGCCCTACACATAAGAAAATACATTATTTCAGTTCTCCAAATTAGATCAAGTGTCCAAATTCAGTTAGTAGAATATATATCATTAATATATAT